>NC_136482.1:101980893-102230893 GCF_053919585.1 Euprymna scolopes | reverse complement strand
ATAATAAATTAAAAAAATGTTTCTACTTATTAACACAAGAAACAAAACCATATTTATTCATGAAACTTATGGTAGGTTATTTTATTTATTGGTTTTCCATTTTTTTTTTCTTTCTTTAATTGTAATTAGTATCCAATGTTATTTTCTATTTTTAAAGTTTGATCGGCACTCAGCATATTCCGGCAGTTTACATCAGGTGCCGGTCAAGCCGAAACAGACATTTACAGAAATCCGGTTTGTAATATACACCAGTATAATTTTTATTATTATTTATTTATAAACTTGATAATAATAACTACCCAAAATACTTTGTTTTAAATTAAAAATTGTTTCAGGTTATTAGTAAGCTCAAATTTTTCAGATTAACATCAGTCTCAAGAAGTCATATTCAGCCACCATGGGTAGATTAGAAGTTTCAATACTTTGAATGTGCTCTGATGAACTCAATAGCATTTGTGCTCCCTCAATGTATATACTCTCAAACAACAAAATCCCACCCATTTACTGTTGAGGTCCCTAGATGCTGGAAAGCTGTCTACTCTAATAGTTTCTTCCCTCTGACTGCTAGACTTTGGAATTCCCTCCCTTTTTACTGCTCCCCTGACTATACTAACCTGCAGAAGTTTAAATGTAATGTGAACAAACATCTCACTACTCAACTCCCCACAGTCCTCTGTCAGATACGATCCCAAATAGTAGCCCTTGCGTTTCAAGTGGCAATATGCCTTATTTGGGATGAAAAAGAGTAAAAAAAAAAAAAAAAAAAACTCAAATTCAAAATTTTCTAGAAGATTATAAACTCAAGTTATCATTTTTCCTTAGTAAGCCTCCTGGTTATATAAAAATGGCGACTATTTTGTCTGTTTCACATGTACGATGAAACTAGCTAGAACTTGATGTTTTTTATTATTTTATAATAGCCAACAAAATAATGGTGAAAAAAAATGCAACAAATAAAATTTTTATTTTTTTTATTTTTACATAGGCGTCAACACTTATCAAGGCCGATAGGCCACTCAAGGATAAGGGTTAAAGAGTGTAGAGTAGTCAAAAAGACAATATAGTAATCAATAGTAATGGAAGTTCGGTAAATTTGTTAACTTAAGTGGAACGGCTCATCAGAAACTTGTTCACGTTGGACTTGAAGACAACCATATTATAGACAGCTGGAAAGCAGGAAAACGGAAGACAATTCCACAGGCTTGCAGTTCTAAGAAAGAAGCTTTGATCATGGAATCTATGTTTAGGTTTAGGCACAGATAAAGAGTGGTGAAAATTATTGATAATGTTTTCAGCTAGTCTAGTGTTTCTTGTGAAAGTTTGGCGAGGGGGGCCATAGATTGAAGCTCAGTCAAACACTTTCCATGAAAATAACGATAAAGCAGAGACAAACTCGCAGCATCTCTTCTGTGAGAGGTTGCAGCGAAGAGAAAAGGACATCTCCCACCAGGCCACAAAGTCTATTTTGAACCCTATCAAGGCAGGACAAGTCTTTTCTAGCAGCTCCTGCCCATATGTTACCAAAACCAAAAGTTACTCTTCTACCTACTTGAATAAAGTTTTGTGTTTTAACTTATTCTAAAGTGTTTATTTACTTTAGAACAATAATAGTATAAAGTTTATAGAGTTAAAATGAAAAAATAAATGGCGATTTTGTTACAACTATTTAAACTATCGATAATCTCTCAAAAATCGAAAATTGCAAAAATACTGGTAGAACATTAAATTATTGCATGAATTTATTGGATGGGGCTTTTACCGGTATTTTGTTTATTTTCGATTTTTCGGCGATTATCAAGAGTCTAAATGGCTTTAAAACTGACTTATGGGGTTTGTATTACTGTACACATAGATTCGAAAAAGTTGTCAAAAAACAAATATATAACAAATAAATGTTATCAAAGGCAAGATAAATTACTTTTCTACCAAACTGGATATAATTTTCGTGTTTTTATTACATTTAACATGTTTATTCAGCTCGAAAAGCATACAGTGTTTACCGATGTATTGGAAAATTCAAAATGGCGGCCGACTCTCTCTTTAACACGGTAAGTTCGGAAAAAGGTGTAATAAATAATGAACTAGACAAAATACTGTTAGAAATTCGCTCAATATATGTTACCGTGACATAACTTGACATATATTCGGTGGTTTTTAATAGTATTTTGTTTAGTTTATTATTTATAACACCTTTTCCCGAACTTACCGTGTTAAAGAGAGAGTCGGCCGCCATTTTGAATTTTCCAATACATCGGTAAACACTGTACGCTTTTTGAGCTGAATAAACATGTTAAATTGAATAAAAACACGAAAATTATATCCAGTTTGGTAAAAAAGTAATTTATCTTGCCTTTGATAACATTTATTTATTATATATTTGTTTTTTGACAACTTTTTCGAATCTATGTGTGTGTACAGACAGTAATACAAACCCTGACTTTTTTTTTTGTTGTTCTAATTCACAAGACATCACATTGCTTTTGTTTCAAAATAAATGCTTTAAAATACACACACAAAACTTATTCAGGTATGTAGAAAAGTAATTTATCTTGCCTTTGGTAACATTTATTTGTTGTATATTTGTTTCTTACTATTTTTTCAGTTTGTTGTTTATAGCAGCAGATGCCTATTTCATTATTATTAAAACAGGGTTTTAAGTATAAATAAGTTGTTTGCGAATAATGCAAAAAAGAAAACAAAAAAAAATCACTTTAATCTTAAATGATTGAAATAAAAATTGAGATTCAAGGGATTTAACTCTGCTTTTCGATTCTATTAATCTGCGTCGGTAATTTGTAAATTAAGGTAAATGAAAATATTTGAGGTAATAAAGTCAGGTATTCTAGGAACGAGAAAATATCAAGTACTTTAAAAAGTACAAGAAAAACGAGGAGTAAACTAAAAAATTACTCGTTTGGCTACGGTTCGGACGGACTGTCCTTTTTCTTACGTAAAAACTCCACTTGTTACATAAGAAAAGGCGAAATATAAAACACGCAAAAAAAAAAAAAAAAAAACCCCAAAAAAACCCAACTCTTCTTTTACAAAAAACAAACAGCAAAAAAAAAACAAAAAACAACAGATCGAATCTTTTTCGACATTTCATCAACTTTTGTCCATTAACAATATAGAAGTTCGTTTATTATACTTTTTGTAGTCAAAATAAAATAATTCTACAATAAGCACTAAAATTATTAATTTTGAAATCTTGCTTCCGCTTGTCTTGAAATAAAATCTCAATGCAGTTTCTCTTTCAACATATTTTCCCTCTGTTTTTCCAGTTTCGATGATTATATAAATTAACCCCCTGTGTGTCACTGGCTCAACGAGTTAGGCGGACCTGGAGAATGTTGCCCCTCCCCTCTTTTTTTTTTTTTTTTTTTGTTATTTATTTATATTTTTCAACGGATTATCATCGAATAGGCACTAGTCAACTAGATTATCAAAAAAGTCAATATTTAAATATTTGTAGGGGATGCACAATAGCCAAGAAGCAACCACATAAAATGAAACCCATGTTTCGACGTTGTTGAAGGCATACTTCTACAAAGTTTGAACCTTGGTTTTGATAAACAAAACCCAAAACTTAGATTAAAAAACAGTTCAGTTAAAATTCTGTACCCCCCCCGCCTTAAGATCATTTTCATTTTACACAGGAGGTTTATATATATATATATATATATATATATATATATATAGTTGTTGCATAAATAAATGTAGACAGAAAATTGGGCCGAAAAAGCAAGGTTATATTGAAGCGCTTTAGCTTTATAATTGTCATCAATGCGATTGGTGTCAGGGCAAATGCCGTTTGTGTTTTTGTTTTGCGAATAATAATTTATTTTCGACGCGTCTACAGAACTTGAACCGAACCAAACGGACTTTTATTGAACCAAATCTAAATCTTAGGTAAGTGTAATTCGAGGTTCTTATTTAAAATTGGCCGTAATTAAAAAAAAAAAATAGTAAAAAATGAATAAATAAATACATCTTTATAATGAATGTACTCGTCAAGGGACGAGGATGTCATATTCCGAAAATTACGTAAAATTGATCAAGTACTTATTTTCTTTTTTTAACTAAGAAAATCATATTTTTATTATTACGAAGCGAGGCGAGGAGGCGCTACTTTAGATCCAACATAGTTTATAAGTAGAAAACAGCGCAATTCAACCTATCGAAAATCGCAAAAAAAAAAAAAAAAAAAAAAAAATCGATTGACTTGGTTTTTGGAATATGATATCTTCGTTCCGTGACAAGTAAGTACATCATAAAGATTTTTTCTGCATTTTCAATTAAGTCGAATTATAAAAAAAAAAGCAATAATTTAAGATTTAAATGTCGTTTATTTATTATTTTGTTTACTGACGATTATATAAAGAATATTGCAAATTTTTAGACAACATTGACTCGACTGACCTTGTAACTATTCGGGTGGTGCTGATGCGATGCTATCCTTTTCGCTAGCAAAGCATGTCCTTGCAAAGCCGACAAACGTATATATGTGAACAGCATGTTGATAGTGTTATGAGTATGTCGCTTGTCTCATGGGGTAATGATAATGCTGGCCGTCGCTTACTTAGTATATACACTAATGAAGTCAGGAGAGGGTTTACCAAACAAGCATGCCGGAAAACCGACACGAACGGAGAAGTACTGAGTTAACAGTTCGTTTATTAGTTTCGTATCATTTTCGGATTACTCAAAATGCAACTCACCGGCTATTATGTTGAACGTCCACACCCACTCAATTTCATCATCTCCATCTTTTAACCTGTACAAAATAAATAAATAAATAGTATTAAACAAAGGGGTAAACTTACTCTACGCGCTTCAAAAGATGAACATGAAATTACTTAATCTCAGTAACAAAATATTTGTTTTTAGTTAATTACTAAAATAAACTTTAGATGCTTAATCAGAATTCCCCCTATATTAAAATAAATAAATAAAGACAAATCTGTACGATGTATGTACTCGTGACAGAAAGAACATTCTTTACATACAAAAATCGCGTAAATTAACTAGTTTTATTTTTTATAAAGAAAATAATTTTTAACGGAATTTTAGTTATTCCAATGTCCTCTTGAAGAATGGTTTCATAAAATCTTGCATATTTGAATTATTTGGAGTTCTTTCCCTTGTTTCTTCATTTTGTTTTCAAGGATGTCGCTCATAGTTTATGATTTGATTTTCTTATTTAAAAATAAAATTACTTGATCAATTTATAGGAATTTTGGTGTACGATATTTTCTTTCTATCACCAGTATGTATATCAATAACGTACAGACTCTGTGTGTGTGTGTGTGTGTGTGTGTGTGTGTGTGTGTGTGTGTGTGTGTGTGTGCGCGTGTGTGTGTGTGTGTTAATATAGGAGGAATTCTGGAGGAGCACGAAACTTTTTTCAACAGAAAGTGAACTTTTAAATGATTATAAAAAGAAGCGTTTTCTTTTGTTTGGTTATTTTTTTTACATAGGAGTCATCATTTATCAAGGCCAATAGGCCACTCGAGGATAAAGGTTATTGAGTGTAATCAATGGAATAATATCGTAGTAATCGTTAGTAATGGAAATTTGGTAAATCGGATTACTTATTCACCAAGAATTTGTTTATGTTGGACTAAAAGACAACCAAGTTGTAGTCAGGTGGGAAACAGGTAAACATAAGAGAGTTTCACAGGCATGCACTTCTAAAAAAGAAGCCTTGTTTATGGAATCTACATTTTGACTTAGGCACAGTCAAAGAGTGGAGAAAATTATTGACAGTGGTTTCAGCTAGATGGGTGTTTTTTGTGAAAGTTTGGTGTGGGGAAACCAAATATTGGAACTCAGATGAGCACTTGCCATGGAAATAACAATAAAACAAAGACAGGCTCGCAACGCCCCTTCTGTGGGAGAGAGGTTGCAGGGAAGAGAAAAGGGCATCCCCTACTAAGCTACAAAGTCTATTTTGTACTCTGTCAAGACAGGATAAGCTACTTCTAGCAGCTTCTGTCCAGATGTGGCAACAATACTCCATCCTTGGATATACCTGGCTCTTATATAGATAGAGAATTGCATCAGCAGTGAGATATCTACTGGTGTGATAGAAGGACCCCACCATTTTTCCAGGAGTCTTGGCAACGGATTTGATGTACGTGTTCCATTTCAGATTGGGAGTAAAGGTCAAGCCTAGAAGTTTGTCAAAACATGAGGCTTCTCCAAGACGAGAGCCCTTCATTTCAATTGATGCCAGATGAGGATCAGAGTGTTGATTATGTAAAGATAGGAGCTTGGTTTTAGATGCATTAACAGTAAACAGCCATTTCTTTCTCTAATGTACCACATGCTCAAGATCAGAGAAGAGAGAATCCGAGAGAACTTGGTCATTTATGGCCTTTGATGTGTTGCCATAGATGGTAGTGTCATCAGCATAAATGTCAACAAATGATCTAAGTATGTGTTTTAGGAGATCATTGATATAGATCAGGAAAAGAGTTGGGCCCAGGATGAACCCCTGAGGGACCCCAGCATTAATACTGTGAGCTTCTGATTTCTGCCCATCAACCACTAGTCTTATGAACCTATCAGAGAGAAATGATTTAATAATTTAGTATTTAATTCATATTTTTATTTTTTTATTGTTTTATTTAATAATAGATTTTCTCGTCCATAAATGTTGTTTATTATAGCTACAAAGTTGATCTTAAAGATAGCATAGATTCAACAATTATATTCTCTTTACAACCCCCTCTCACCACTCCCGCTTTCTTTTATCTTATAATTCCTTAAAACGTCACTAGCCGAAGTTCGGGAGGAGATCACGTTTTTTAATGGTTAATTAAAAAAAAATAAAAAAAGTATTCTACTTAATAAAATCCAACAGACGTGTTTAAGGGAAAGTATGGTGATAGATTCCCCTCTCACAAACTAAAAATGAGTACAATTAGGTAATCTATTTTTGCAATCAACTCGGTAGATAAATAAACATTTATGGACGAGAAAAAAAAAAGCTAGCATTTAATACAACAGAAATACATAAATTAAATACTGAAATAAAATGTAGTTATTAATATTTGAATCTAAAAATAAAAAGTGCGAATTAGTAGAGAAAATCACTTATCACAACAATGCTACCGTCTCCAAACTGCAAACTAGTGAAGAATTTAACTTTTAATAGCGTTCAGAAGATTTTTTTTTTTTTAAATTAACCGTTAAGAGAAAGCGTGATTTTATTCTGAACTTTAACTAATCACGTTTTAAGCAACTTATGATATAAAAGAAAATCAGATGGGGGGGGGGGTTCTTCCGAAGTTAGTTGGTGACGTTATAAGTAATTGCGAGATAAGATGGGAGCCAGAATTTAGGGGTGGGAGACTGAAAATGATAATATAATGGATTGATTATACAATATTTAAGATCAACTTGGTAGATAAACATTTATGGACGAGAAAAAAAAAAACAAAAAAAAAAAAGCTAGCATTTAATACAACAGAAATACATAAATTAAATACTGAAATAAAATGTAGTTATTAATATTTGAATCTAAAAATAAAAAACAGAAGCGTGTGCTCCATCCCAACTATTATCAATGGACCTGAGGTAATCTCGTCAGCATCAGATAAAGCCAAACTCTTTGTCAAGAACTTTGCAGCTAATTCTACCCTTTGCGACCAAGACCGCCAACCCCCAATATTTCCTCCTGTATCAGAAAACACGCTATGTGATATACGTATATCTGTACGTGATGTTGCAAAGCTAATCAAAAACCTTGATTCGAGTAAAGCAACTGGCCCTGATGGTATTCCAATTATAGTACTCAAAAAACTTCAACCTGAACTAGCGCCCATACTTACAAAACTGTTTAAACGTTGTCTTAAGGAGAATAGTTTCCCATCTCCCTGGAAAATCTCATCAGTATGCCCTGTATTTAAGAATTCAGGTGATCGCTCATCCCCCTCTCAGTACAGGCCAATAAGTCTCCTGTGCGTCATGAGTAAGTTGCTAGAATCTGTGTTAAATACAGAAGTAATCAAACATCTCAACAAAAATAACCTTCTTAGTGACACTCAATATGGTTTCCGTTCTGCTAGATCTACAGCAGATGTCCTTACAGTTATATCGCATAGGATTAGCAAATCTCTCGACGGTGGCAACCTTTCTAGGGCAATTGCTCTTGACATATCTAAAGCCTTTGATAGGGTATGGCATAAAGGTTTACTTCATAAGATCGCTAGCTATGGTATAGCTGGAAAAGTCTTCTCAATTATAAAATCATTTCTTTCTGATAGGTTCATAAGAGTAGTAGTTGAGGGGCAAAAATCAGAAGCTCACAGTATAAATGCCGGTGTCCCTCAGGGATCCATCCTGGGCCCAACTCTTTTCCTGATCTACATTAATGATCTTCCAAATCATATCCTTACATCATTTGTAGACATTTATGCTGACGACACTACCATTTATGGTACCACATCTAAGACAGTAAACGACCAAGTTCTCTTCAATTCTCTCTCCTCTGATCTTGAGCACGTAGTACAATGGGGAAAGGAGTGGCTGGTTACTTTTAATGCATCTAAAACCAAGCTTCTCTCTTTACATCATCAACATTCTAATCCACATTTGTCATCAATTGAAATGAATGGCTCTCGTCTTCAGGAGGCCTCAAGTTTTGACAAGCTTCTGGGCTTGACCATTACTCCTGATCTTAAATGGAACACGTATATCAAATCTGTTGCCAAGGCCGCTGGAAAAATGGTGGGATCTTTCTATCGATCCAGTAGATATCTCACTGCTGATGCTATTCTCTATCTATATAAGAGCCAGGTACGTCCAAGGATGGAATACTGTTGCCACATCTGGGCAGGAGCTGCTAGAAAGGACTTGTCCTGCCTTGATAGAGTTCAAAATAGACTTCGTAGCCTCGTAGGAGATGTCCTTTTCTCCTCCTTGCAACCTCTATCTCACAGAAGAGATGTTGCGAGTTTGTCTCTGATGTATCGTTATTTTCATGGAAAGTGTTCAACTGAGCTTCAATCTATGGTCCCCCCACGCCAAACTTTCACAAGAAACACTCGTCTAGCTGTAAACACTATCAATAATTTCCCCCACTCTTTATCTGTGCCTAAACCTAAACGTAGATTCCATGAACAAAGCTTCTTTCTTAGAACTGCACGCCTGTGGAATTGTCTTCCGTTTTCCTGCTTTCCGGCTGACTACAATATGGTTGTGTTCAAGTCTAAAGTAAATAAGTTCTTGATGAGCCGTTCCATATAAGTTATTAAATTTACCAAATTTTCATTACTAATGATTACTATATTGACCAATTTCTACTGTACACTCTTTAACCCTTATCCTTGAGTGGCGTCTGGGCCTTGATAATGCGGTGATGCCTTTGTAAAAAAAAAAAAAAAAAAAAAAAAGTCTTTGGAACGCTGCAGTTTTTAAAGCTAAAATCCCTTCAACAGTTTGCATTTTGAAAATGGGAACTCTTTCAAGATAAGTTGTGCAATATTAATTTTAATTTTTATCTATTTAGATTCAAATGTTAATAACTACATTTTATTACAGTATTTAATTTATATTTATATTTTTTGATTGTTTTATTCAATAATAGATTTTCTCGTCCATAAATGTTGTTTATTATATCTACCAAGTTAATTGCATAAATAGATTAGGCAATTGTAGTCGTTTTCAGTTAGTGAGAGGGGAATCTATCACCATAGTTTCTCTTAAACACGCCAATTGGACTTTTATTAAGTACAATACTTAATAAAATCATTTTTTTTTTTTAATAGAGAGTAGACAATGCATTGTGGATGCGTTCTCGGCAGCTCCCATTACTCTCACTTCTCTTTATTTGTCCCTCAGTTCTCATTGAGTGATTTTCCTGACAAAGCGAGAAGAAAAGGCTGTATTCTAGGTTGGCAGTATTTTGCACCAACAGCCGCCAGAGATGTCGGAAATTTTCGGTTTCTATGTCTATCCTTGTAGCCATGTCACTAGTAAGGGTGCTGGAGGTAAATGTTTTATCTGGGCTGACGTTATCCGCCTGACAGTCAGTGACCCGAACCTTGGATTAAGCAGTAAAGAGGCTGTCCTATTAGCAGGTGCAAAGTACTGGAGCTGCTGTATTGCCATTTGGTGAATGGATTCTGCCCATGCAGTAGCTTCGGGTGGGAGTCTCTCGATGCCATATTAGTGGGTAATTGTTATGGCTTTACCTTATCATGTGCTACAAAAAAAAATAAATAAATTTCTTTGTTTCTTTTTCTCTTACTTTCCCTCTCTGTCCTGCTTTAAGCAAGTCTGTCGATCTAGTCCACAAATCCCAAAACTTCATCATGAAAAGTTTAAAAAAAAAATACACGATTAAACCCAGATCTCCAACTTCCAATGTAGACCCCCACTACCATGTCTCCTTTTTCAACATTAGGAGTCTATATTCTAACCTTCCAGAGGTTGAAACCCAATTACAGGAGACTAAACCAGACCTATTATTCCTAAGCGAAACTGGCATGGGACCAACTATTTCCCTAGATGAGTTTGTAATTAAAGGATATTCTAACTTAACTTTCAAATCTGACCCCCAAGATCGCCATGAGCATGGAATATGTGCCTATATTAAAGATGGCTTTCCATGTTGTAGGGACATTTCCAGAGAAGATCCTAACTTACCCTATATGTGCTTCTGGGTTGCACTTGCTTACACTACTGCATTTATATTTACTCTCTATCGCCCCCCCCCACAACAGCGGAGTTACTATCATTAAAAGCATATCTGAGAAAATTGATCACGTCCTATCCGCTTATCCTTCAGCTAACATTCACGTGGAGACTTCAATGTTCACAATATGAAATGGTTAATCCACTCAAACATGGGATAGCTTCCGTACATTGATATCAGATCTACCTTTGTGTTCCATGTTTAAATCACTATTCCCATTGCTCCAAAGGTAATAGATGTATTGATACAAGCCGCTTTCAGCACTGCCAGCAACCATTGTAAAAAGTAATAAAGAACGCAAGAGAGTTGTATGATCAGTCTGTCAAGTCCAAAGTAGCTGATCAGTGGCTTGGTTCCCACCAGTTTTGGCAAATAGCAAAACAGAATCCTGAACAGAAGTGTGTGCTCCATCCCAACTATCATCAATGGATCTGAGATAATCTCGTCAGCATCAGACAAAGCCAAACTCTTTGCCAAGAACTTTGCAGCTAATTCTACCCTTTGCAACCAGGGCTGCCAACCGTCAATATTGCCTCCTGTATCAGAAAACATGATATGTGATACACAAATATCTGTACGTGATGTTGCCAAGCTAATCAAATACTTTGATTCCAGTAAAGCAACCGGCCCTGATGGTATTCCAATTATAGTACTCAAAGGACTTCAACCAGAACTAGCACGCATACTTACAAAACTTTAAACGTTGTCTTAAGGAGAATTGCTTCCCATCACCCTGGAAAATCTCATCAACATGCCCTGTATTTAAGAATTCAGGTGATCGCTCATCTCCCTCTCAGTACAGATCAATGTCTCCTTTGCATCATGACTAAGTTGCTGGAATCTCTGTTAAATAGAGAAGTAGTTAACCATCTCAGCAAAAATAACCTTCTTAGTGACACACAATATGGTTTCCATCTGCTAGATCGACAGATGTGCTTACAGTTATATCTCATAGGATTAGCAAATCCCTCGATGGAGGCAACCTTTCTAGGGCAATTACTCTTAATATATCATAGGCCTTTGATAGGGTATCGCATAAAGGTTTACTTCACAAGATCTCCAGCTATGGTATAGCTGGAAATGTCTTCTCAATTATTAAATTATTTCTCTCTGACAGGTTCATAAGAGTAGTAGTTGATGGGCAGAAATCAGAAGCTCACAATATTAATGCTGGAGACCCTCAGGGGTCTATCCTGGGCCCAACTCTCTTCCTGATCTACATTAATAATCTTCCAAATCACATTCTTCCATCATTTGTAGACATTTATGCTGATGACACTACCATCTATGGTAGCACATCTAAGACCGTAAATGACCAGGTTCTCTCTGATTCTCTCTCCTCTGATCTTGAGCACGTGATACAATGGGGAAAGAAGTGGCTGTTTACTTTTAATGCATCTAAAACCAAGCTCCTATCTTTACATCATTAATACTCTGATCCCCATCTGGCATCAATTGAAATGAAGGGCTCTCATCTTGGAGAAGCCTCATGTTTTGACAAGCTTCTGGGCTTGACCTTTACTCCCAATCTGAAATGGAACACGTACATCAAATCCGTTGCCAAGACTCCTGGAAAAATGGTGGGATCCTTCTATCACACCAGTAGATATCTCACTGCTGATGCAATTCTCTATCTATATAAGAGCCAGGTATATCCAAGGATGGAGTATTGTTGCCACATCTGGGCAGGAGCTGCTAAAAAGGACCTATCCTGCCTTGATAAAGTTCAAAATAGTCTTCGTAGCCTCATAGGAGATGTCGTTTTCTTTTTCCTGCAACCTCTTTCTCACAGAAGAGATGTTGCGAGTTTGTCTTTGCTTTATCCTTATTTTCATGGCAAGTGCTCGACTGAGCTTCAATCTATGGCCCCCCCCCTCACCAGACTTTCAGAAGAAACACTCGTCTAACTGAAAACACTATCAATAATCCCCCCCTCTTTATCTGTGCCTAAACCTAAACGTAGATTCCATGAACAAAGCTTCTTTCTTAGAACTAAACACCTATGGAATTGTCTCCCGTTTTCCTGCTTTTCAGCTGACTACAATATGATTGTCTTCAAGTTCAACATAAACAAGTTCTTGATGAGCTGTTCCAATTCAGTTAAAAAATTTACTGAATTTCCATTACTAACGATTACTATATTGTCCAATTGACTACTGTACACTCAATAACCCTTATCCTCGAGTGGCGTCTGGGCCTTGATAAGTAGTGACTCCTATGTAAAAAAAAATAAAAAAAATAAAATAAAATAATTGAGAAGACATTTTCAGCTATACCGTAGCTGGAAATCTTGTGAAGTAGGCCTTTATGTCATACCCTATCAAAGGCCTTTGATATATCAAGAGCAATTGCCAAAGAAAGGAAGCCTTTGTCGAGAGATTCACTAATTCTATGAGATTGACTTTCTAGTGTGGTGCATGATTAAAATGGCACAAGTGAATAACTAGAAAAAAAATGGCACAAAACTGATTCATAAAATTTTAGTTTAGATTCTTACTTTTTAATGTAGATATAATTTTACTTTTAATTTGCAAACTTTTTGCTATTATTGTAGACTAGCGGATATACCCAACATTGCCCGGGTGTGGACAGGTGTGTGGGGGTTAAAATAATAGTAGGAATCCGGGTGGAGAGAAGTGTTAAAAAAAAAATTGGTAGTAGTAAAGCAGGCCTGAACCTGTGATGCGAAGGTGGAAAAGAAAATGAAAGAAAATCTGACGTCTTACCGATGCTCCATAATGCGACCGGAAGTCGAAAGCGTTGAAATTATGCGAAGTCAAACCAACCGATACAATGACTTGCAAAATTTGCAACACAGAAAAAAAACGAATCCTCCTTGTAGAAAACTGCCCAGTTTAGGGTGAAGGAATTAATTTTAATTTTTGGCCAATTTTTCGATATTTGTCATCTGAAGGGTCGAGCTTTAAAACGATACCGACCTCGTGAGGATCCATCGTCTCTGTCGCAAATTTTTGTGAGACATACAAACATACACACACACATTTTACCCTTTATATATATAGAAGATGAGGATCCTCAGCTAACCTCCCTTTACCCTCTTTCACCCCCAACGAATATCCTACTGTTTTAGGCGATGTTATGTTACGAAGCGTATGGTGACAAGCAAAAAGAATAGACAACACAGGATTAAGATTTGAACGAACTCAACAATTTATTTTCTAATAAATAACACAGAATAATAACGAGCTGTCCTTGGGGTGAAGATGGCAGATTGTTGTTAGTTGTTGTTATCGTGGTTATAAGGCACGACGAAACCTTCGTTTGTAATAGTAGTAGCAGCAGTGCTGGTCTGGTTATAATCGTGTGTCAATAGCGATAGTTGTTGTTGTTAGAAGGCGCGACGAAGCCTTCGTTGGTAATGGTAGTAGCAGCAGTGCTGGTTATAATCGTGTGTCAATAGCGATAGTTGTTGTTGATAGAAGGCGCGACGTAGCCTTCCTTGGTAATGGTAGTAGCAGCAGTGCTGGTTATAATCGTGTGTCAATAGCGATAGTTGTTGTTGTTAGAAGGCGCGACGAAGCCTTCGTTGGTAATGGTAGTAGCAGCATTGGTCGCGACAGCCGTAGCGTTGTGGTGATGGCGAGGCTGGTGGTCCTTCTGCTGTCTTTTCCTTGGCTTTGCTAAATATAGCAAGCACGCGGACGTAGTTGTAGACAAACGGTTAGTGATGAAGAAATTGCCTCCATGTCGAGAAAACTGTGTTTCTTTTGGGTTGTTGTTTTCGCTACGGTGTGTAAGGCATCTAAGCGTTTTGCCCGTAATTTTGTGGAGGTAACCATGATCATGTGCCTCGACTTTGGTGCCATGGTAGCGATCGTAGCGTGAATCCCTACGTAGTCAATTTCTCCCCAAAGCGGTCAGGAATCATGAAACTTGAGTGGTGGTCGTCACGGTGACACGTGGCAGACAGTATGACGGCGTCCCCAAGTCAAAACGAGATCTAAATCATAACATCATAACAGCGATTATGTGCTTAACACCCTGAAAACTTGGGGGAAGAAGCACACACACACACACACACACACACACACACACACACACACACACACACATACACTAAAGAAAAACTATTATGTTAGAATTTACAATGGGTGATTAGTTTCACGTATAAATTTAATGTAAAATGATCACCCATTTTATAGTATTAGCTACCCCTGTTCAACTCAACTGCATAGACTCACATTAGGTAGTGTTTTCAAGCCCAGTTTATGTTCTCTATTTATGATCATAGAAGGTGTATTGATCCAGGTGATATATAAGGGAAGGCACCGACAGTTGCTTCTTCCTTTCTCTTTGGTTTCAACAATAAATACAAAATACAAATCAGACTTTCTCTCTTTCCTCGTTTTAGCAGCATCTTTGATAAACATCTCCCTTCGCTCATACACAAGCACACTATTCAGTATGTAAGATGTATTTCCTTTCTACTCACACTCACACACACACACACACACACACACACGCACACACACATCATTCTACTCAGACTTTGTTATATACATTCTCATGGGCACAACTTTATAGTAAATAGGATATGTGCACTCACACAAAAACACACAATTTGGTATGTAAGCCTTTCCTCTAATTACACACGCATGCACACACCTGCACACATCATTTGCAGACTCGTATAAGACAAAAAGCCACTTGAGGATAAGAGTCCTTTTGTCATATCAGAAGTATTTGAAAATTTATTTATTTTTAATATTCAATAAGTTAATTCAATTAACTTTACATTTTGCAGAGTGACTAGCTAAGGAATAATGATAACTCATTTAATACTTTCCTGGTTATATTGATAACCCATGTTTATAACCCTGTTCCGTGACCAGGAAACTCAAAAATAAGCCTCTGTCTCGACTCGTTTATGAAGTTGGTGACTATAATTTCCATACATAGTTTTTATTTCAACATCTCTCATGTATAAACAAGGGAGTCACCACTTCTCAAAGCCCTAAGGCCACTCGAGGATAAGGGTTAATGAATGTAAGGTGATAGTGTAGTGATCGTTAATAGTGTAAATTGAGTAGAATTTGATTATTTAAGGGGATGGCTCAACAAGAACTTGTTTACATTGGACTTGAAGGCTACCATACTGTAATCAGCTGGGAAGCAGACCAGTGGAATAGTGTTTCACAGGTGGACAGTTCTAGGAAATAAGCTATGTTCACAGAATCTGCATTTAGATTTCTGCATTTAGATTTAGGCAAGAGAGGGAGAGAGAGAGAGGGGGGAAAGAGAGAGTGGGGAAATTGTTGATCGTGGTTGTAGGTAGTCGAGTATTTTTGTGTGAAGGTTTGGCAAGGGGGGTACCATAGATTGGAGCTCAGACGAGCACTTGCCATGAAAATAATGTAGAGTAGAGACAAGCTCACAACGTCTCTTTTGTGGGAAAGAGGTTGCAGGGAAGAGAAAAGGGCATCACCTACTCATTTTGAAGTTGGGTTTGAACTCTATTATGGTAAGATAGGGCGTGCTGAGCAGCTCCTGCCCAGATGTAGCAACAGTACTCCATTTTAGGATGTACTTAGCTCTTATACCGATGAAGGATTGCATCGGCAGTAAGATACCTACTGGAGTGATAGAATGATTCAACCATTTTTCCAGCAATCTTAGCAACAGATTTGATGGATGTGGGATGTGTTCCATTTTAGATCAGGAGTGAAGGTCAGTCCTAGAAGCTTGTGAAGACATGATTTTCCTCGAGAGGAATTCTTTCCAGTTGAGGCCAGATGGGAGTCAAAGCAATTATGATAAAAATAAAAAAAGCTTTGTTTTAGATGCATTAAAATTAACCAGCCACCTTTTTCCCATTGCACCACGTGTTCAAGATCAGAAGAGAGAGAATCAGAAAGATCTTGGTCATTGCCGACCTTTGAAATGTTGTGCATAAATTTCTATGAATGATTTGAGAATGTGATTTAGGAGATTATTTATGAAGATCAAAAAGAGAGTTGGGCCCAGGATGGAATCCTGAGGGACGCCAGCGTTAACACTATGAGCTTCTGATTTCTATCAATGACTACTCTTATAAACATATCAGAGAGAAAGGATTTAATAATTGAGAGGACATTTCCAGTTATTTCATAGCTGGAAATCTTGTGAAGTAGACCTTTATGCCATACATTACCAAAAGCCTTTGATATGTCAAGAGTTATTTCTCTTGAAACCAAGCCCCATGTCAAGAGATTCACTAATTCTGCGTGATATTACAGTTAACACATCAGCTATAAATCTAGCAGAATGGAAACCATATTGCATGTCACTGAGTAGATTATTTCTGCTGAAGTAGTTGGCCACTTCTTTATTTATCACAGATTCTATCAACTTACTTATGACACATAGGAGACTGATTAGTCTCTACTGAAAGGCAGATGACTGATCTCTGGAATTTTTAAATACAGAGTAGCTTGATGCTGATGAAATAGGTTCATTGATGATGGTTGGGATAAAGGATACATCTCTGTTCAAGATCCTGTTTGTTATTCACCAAAACTGGTGAGAACCAAGTTGCTGCTCAACTACTTTAAACTTAACGTACTGAACATACGAATCTCTTGCATTCTTTATGACTCTTTTACAGTGGTTGTATCAGTCCTAAAGGCGGCTTTCATAACATCTATTTCGTTGAAAGCAATGCAAATAGTATGGCAGCATATTCTGGAGTGAACCAGACCACAGCTGGCTATTAGGCTTTTGCTGGAATTTCTAGAAGAACATGAAGCTGTGTATACCAACAATTAACCATTCTGTCAGGTCAGATACTATAGAGGACACATTCTTTTTAAACATGGAATACAGAGGTAGATCTGAGATAAATGTTCGGAAGTTATGCCAATCAGCTGTAGGGTATACAATGGAAAGGTACAGCTGAGGACTTATTACATTTTGTTTTGATCTTAAACGAGACAACTGAGTGATCGGAAGATCCCAATGGAGAGAGAATAGAGCATGAGCACAGTTCTAGGCAAGTTGTAAGAAAAAGGTCAAGGAGACTTGCATACTGTCTGTCAGTGTCAGGCATAGTGGTGTGTTTGTGAACAATTTGTGTTAGTTCATAAGCAATTGAGAAATCATGAGAGTACCTCCCCTCATCATCCGTCTTCTTTGAGTGAGCCAACAATTCAACATTGTGAACATTGAAATCTCAACAGATCTGAATGTTAGCCGAGGGATGAGCAGACAGAATGTGGTCAATTTTCTCAGAGATGCTCTCAATGAAAGTAACTCCATTGTTAGTAACTTGCTATAATGTAGTGATTTTTAATGTTACATTATTATTATTATTATTATTATTATTATTATTATTATCATTATTATTATTATTATTATTAAAACAAGATTTTATTTTTTTTAAGTTGCTTGTGTGTACTGCTAAAATCACGCCAAAATCCTTTTCAGTTAAAATAATTTATTATTATTGGTTGCTGTTGCAAGTGATTCTTGCCTGCACTTTTTTATCTCTACATTTATTAGTTTCTGAAACAGATGTCCACTGAAAAGAATATGGCTACTGCAACTAATACCGTCTCCTTGACTGGTGATATGTCCGGCTTACACATAAGGGCCCCAAAACGACTCATATTTAGTGGGAATAAGGCAGACTCCTAGAAAATCTTTCATAAATGATTATCCAAGTACTTGTTATTGACAGGTCTGGACCGTAAACCACAAAAAGTTCAGGTTGTGATACTTGAAAACTGCCTGGGTGATGACACAATGAAAATATACCAGGGCATGCAGTTTTACACCCCAGAGACTGAGCGCATTGTGAAGGACATACTAAAAGCACTGGAGGAGTATTTTGTTAGAATTCTCAATGAAACTTATTAGAGATTTGCATTCCATCAGAGGAAATAGAGTGAGGGAGAGGCCTTTGACAAATTGTAGAATGATCTAAAAGTGCTGTTGAAGGCATGCAATTTCTACACCCAAGGCAGTTACTTCAGTCGGACCAGATTGTAGAAGTTGTCCGTGACCAGTAACCAAGCAGGATCTGTTAAATATGCAGAACCTCACTCAACAAAAGAGTGTAAACATATGCAGAGCAGCTGAAATGGCCTCAACCTATAGTCAAGGAATGGGACTAGATACAGCCCAGGTGATGAGGGTACGTGAAGCCAATCAAGTGAAGGAACCAGTCTCTAAAAGAGAATGCTACACACATGCACCAAAATGCAGCAGATGCCCAACCCATGGCAAACTGTGCCATGCATGCAACGAGAAGGTTCACTTAAAGTCCAGGTGTCCCAGTAAAAACAGAACAACACGAAAACAAAGATACAATACATAAACGAATGAAAACAACCTCCACTATGAGTAGTCGTGATCCTCACAAGCTCAACAAAGCACTCATGCGAGAACACTACACCATACCAATTCTTGAGGATGTTCTTCATGACATGAGAGATGCAAAAATATGCATAAAAGTAGACCTACCATCAGGATATTGGTATGTTGAGCTCGATGATGCATCCAGCGACCTGACCTGCTTTGGCCGATACTGTTGGTGTCATTTATCATTTGGCTTGAACTTCTCAGCAGAGATCTTCCAAAAAAAGCTGAATGAACAATTTCAATACATCAGGGAGTTGGCATTATTATAGATAATCTGGTCATTTATGGGAAAGACCAAGAAGAATATGACAGGTGGCTCCACAAACTACTTCAGAAATGTCAAACAATAGGAGTAAAACTTAACCCAGAAAAACTAGAGATTGGACTAAACGCAATCACTTTCAAAGGACATCACATCACCAAAGATGGCATTGGAGTTGACCTAGAAAAAGTGAGGACTATTACTGATGGGCCAGCACCAGGAAACATTCGAGTTCTCTGCAGATTCCTAAGCATGGCAAACTAAATAGGGAAATTTATTACAAATCTTGCAACATTGACAAAACTCCTCCAGAACCTAACCAAGAAAGATGTTTCATGGACATGGTCAGATTCCCACAAGCATCTTTAAGCACTTTAAAAGAAGCAATCAGAAACTCAGTCATCCTTACATACTATGACCCCCCACAAGGAACTGACTCTCAAGAATGATGCATGTGAGTATGGGTTAGGAGCAAACCAGTTGCATTTGCAAGTAGATTCCTATCAGATGCTGAACAAAGATATGCACAAATTGAGGAGATCCTGGTAATTTTAGATGGCCTATAAAATTTCACCTCTATACTCACGAAAAAGAAGTGGTAGTTTTGACTGATCACAAGTCCTCGTTTCAATCAGCAAAAAGTCCCTATCAAAGGCACTAAAACAGCTATAGAACCCCCTGCTACTGGCCCAGCAATACAACTATACACTCCAATATAAACCAGGAAAAGATATCCCATTGGCAGATACACAATCACGGGCACCAACAAACAAGCCAGAGTTGGAAGAAATAATGTCAGTAAATAATCTAACAATGCAACCAATACAAGACCACAGGTTTATAGAGATTCATCCAAAGACAGTTGAAGATTCCAACATAAGAGCACTGGCAAAAATAATTGCTAATGGGTGGCTGGATGATAAGAAAAGTCTGCCCAATTCGATCAAACTGCTGTTTGATTGCAGAGATGAACTCAATGTGCAAGATGGACTAATACTGCGAGGACAGAGAATAGTCATACTGCATGCTATGCTGACCAAGATGAAACAAAAGGCACATGCTGGTTATCTTAGCATATACATGTCTGCCAAGAGCAAAGGCCTTATAATTTGGCCAGGAATGTCTAAACAGATAAAACAATACGTTGAAGCCTGTGGCACCTGCACAACGTATGCAGACCGTCAATCAGCAGAAGTACAAATCATAGCATTAGTCCTGGAAAAACCTTAGCAACAGGTAGCAGTGGACCTCCTATCATGGGGAGGGAACAACTATCTGATCACAGTGAACCAACATAAGAATTTCTTTGAAATTGACAAACTGAACACACCGACATCAGAAGCTATGATTGAATGCATGAAAGCACACTTTGCACACCGTAGAATTCCAGAGGTACTAACCCTCGATAATGTTCCTTAATTCTCATCATACACTTTCAGAAAATTTGCAAGGAAATAGCTGTTCAAACATGAAACAATATCACCAGGCAACAGTCCAGCAAATGGTGCTACCAAAGCAACAGTAATAATCATCAAACGCTTCTTCCACAAATGCAAAGCATTGGGAGAAGATTCATTCTTAGGGTTGTTGAACCGAGGCAACATGCCAACCAAAGAACTACGCACCAGCCCAGCACAAAGATTCTTTAGTAAAAGCACAAGATCAACAGTGCTAGTTATTGAATTAAAATTTAAGCCCCGCTACGCACACTCAACTGATGAAGCATGAAGAAAACAGGAAAGGAGACTCAAACACCATGAGACAAGGAAAGAACTGAAAGGCCTCAACATCATGACAATGTTCGAATCTATGGCCTCGGTTTTTATAAAAGGATTAGGGGTAGGAAAGGATGCCATAGAGGTCACAACAAAGAATACATGAAATGAACAACATTGGAAGTGTGTAGATTCTGACTCCATATAATTAAAGACAGACGAATATTGAAGGTTGAGAACCGATTTTATTTACTACTAACAGTTTGTATTAGAAGAGGCAAAGTGTTCGTAGGATGGAATGTGATTTAACGAAGAATGGATTGTCCAATGGAGATATTTGAAAGTTTGTATTATGGTGAAATGTTCGTAGAATGTTTGCAGGTATGTATGATTTAACAAGGAATGAATGTTCGTAAAATGTTTGTAGGTATGTGTGAACTGACAAGGAATGAATGTTCATAAACATAACTTATCTTTTGGACGATGGATGTGGAAGAGGTAGACCGGTCATCCTGCTGTCAATGATGCGTGTCCTGGCTTATAACTGGAAAGCGGGTGACTTCTTTCATCAGCAGCTAGCAGCCCGGCGTCTTCGTCTTCTTTTTCCTCCTCTCTCCTCTGGTTCCCTAAAATCCCTCATTTTATAGTGGCAAACCGGCTCCCAGTGACTGTGATATTTGAGGTGTTAATTTTAGGCGCGGAGCTCTGCGATTGATCGATAACTATTTTGTGGTTATCTTATTTTTTCTTCCCAAGCGGAAGCGATGCATGGAGCCATGTGCAAAAGACGATTTTTCATTTTGTCTCTCATGGTGGATATGTTAACATCCGGTTCGCTGTTAATTCTCATCATGTTCCCTCAAATCCAGCCATCCAATCCCTACACAAGAGAGTGGAGGGAAACAACAGTCCAAAAAGAAATTCCTAGTAGGTCATATGAAGTATAGGCAAGAAATAGACAACTATACCGCAGAAACAGGCGATTCTTACGCAAAACACCCGAGAAAATACTCCTTCCCAGGACACCATCAGACTACACGCATTGATGCTCACCCTCAGGCCCATATACAGCCTGACAAACCTATATCACAAAGAGAAAGGATTGCACAGGAAAATGAGTCAGCTAAAGAAAGCACTGATGAACAGAATGGCAGACAGCAGCTAACTACACGCTCAGGACGTGTTATTCGAAAACTTGCATGCTACTGCGAATGAACAATCAACCCTTCCTCATGTTGCTATTCAAATCCCTGTCTCTACCACTTCCACCTAAGAAGAAAACAAAAGGAATAAACACCCTCCCTGACGGGGCGGGGGGCGGGTAACCAAACCTCCCACGTCTTCTCCTCTTCCTAGATAACTATCCTACAAAATAGGAAGATTACTTTATGTAAAATGGTCACTCAATAAAGTTGCTGTTTCACTTAGCTCTGTGTCGTCCTCGTTCTGAGACTAACTCATGAATGTAACACTTACGATGCCAAGCAGCCAAGCAGATTTTGTTGCATAAAATAATATAATAAAGCGAATGAAATTGTTTTTTTTTTGTTTGTTTTTTTTCCGGGCAATGCGGCCTTTACACATAACCTGCTCTGCCCAGAATAGTAAGTACTAGGAAATTATTAAATGAGTTATCATTATTCTTTAGCTAGCCCCTCTGCAAAATTTAAGAAGTTAATTATTTTGAATATTACAAATAAATACATTCTCAAATGCTTCTGATATGATAAAAGTACTCTTATCCTCTAGTGGCTCTTTGCCTTCATAAATAACAGCGGTAGTTCCTATTTACAATGCCTCCTCAGGGGCAGAGTTAGACACCAGGGTCGTTTTTTAATGTGGAGAAAAGGAACAAAAATAAAAATTGTCTCAGTCATGAAGGATTTCTCCCCCACTAACAGAGAACAAGAAATTGAAGTGTAGCATCTGAAGAACAGATACTACACTTTGATCGGTAGTTGAACAATTTAAAATATATATATATATATATATATATATATATATATATATATATATATATATATATATATATATATATATATTAAACAAACAAAATTTTCTATGTACAAGCAACGGTTGTGTTCAATGTAATAGCCAATTACCCTTTTATTGACGAAATACGCATTACTTTTTAAGCAACTTTTTATTTGAATATAAATTCATATTGAAAAAATATAATAAGGAAGGTTGAATTATATTACGAATTTTGAAAGCATGAAATAATTATACAATACCTCTGTTTTTGAATCCGTAAAGTAATTTTTTTTAATTAGTGGTTAGCTCTGTATGCTCAGGAGCACATGGAGATTATTTTCCGTAAATAACGTTTCGTGTTTGAATGAAAATTCTCGCAATGAAGGAGCCAGAAGAAACAACAGTAACACCCGAACCAGCTGCACAAAAGGTTCAGATTTCTGACCAAACGTATGATTATTATAAAAGAGTTTACTATACGTTTAAAGATATCAATGAAGCTGAGGACCAAGGTAAAAAAAAAAGCAAAACAAAATAAACAAGCAAAGACATCGTTTTAAAATTTAACATTATTAATGATAGGCTTTAGTGTATTCTTTCTTTTCTTTTCTTTTTTTTTTAATTTACGTAAATTCTTTAACAATTTACACTTCTATTAGCCTTATTGAATATATTATGATTTTATATCTTGGTTTAAGGATTTTTTTCTTTATTTTTTTATATCGTTTGTAGGTGGTGGTGGACTGGTGGAGGCATCGGCTCCTCAAATTTATCTTTAAATAACCTGTTGCGTTTATTTTTTTTTAAATAATTTTTTTTTTATGTAAACCCCCCTTCTTTTATAAGAATAATAACTGCCTCATATGAACATGACAAGATCTTTTGTTTTAAATATACCAGCGTTAAACGAGAACGCATTCCTTGGTTTTACGTTGTAAGTCCGATCTACTCATAGTAGTCACTATCATTGATCTTGCCTCCGTCGAGTTATTCTCGGTTTTTATTAATACACAATTCCGATATTTTATTTTTGTTTTCTTCTTTGCTTTCTTTTCCGTGATTTACTTTTGTTTTTAATTTACTTATCAGTATTATTATGATAGATTTCTGTCTTTGTAAAGGTAATAAAAAAATTAAAAATCGTGTAATGTACACGCACTTATCAATGAAGTGAATTTGAGCAGGGTTTCGTTGCTCCAAAACAACTGATTATTTTTTTTATTATTACTTAACATTTGTGTTTTAGTAAAATGATAATAAAAACATTGAAAACATAAGTTATGTCTATTTTAATCAAACACGCAGAAAAGAAAACAAGGTAACCGGGGAAAGGTGGTTGAATGATCGACATTCGCCATAATAAAAAAGGGAGATAACTCCAAGTTTTCTTTTTTTTTTTTTTTTTTTTATCTTAAAACGAAAGAAGAAAAAAAAAAAATTTTTGCAAATTGATTATTGCCGGATTGTTGTAACTTGCTAACACTGTCTCTTACTAGGAAATGTTACCCGCGTTTAGATAACCAGAAGAGTAGCCGACTTAGTAGTAAACGGTGTTGTGGCAAATTCAGTTTCTGATATTAAACTTCACAAAACAGAAGAGTAAGTGGCTCAAAACAGGAACTGAATCTGACAAATACTGTTTGCTGCTGACTTTGAGTCAGGTATTCTTCTGCTTTGCTATATATGTATATATATTTTTTTTATTCTAGTACAAATAAGAATTTAACGGAGATTTCCAAATTTTGACGCCAAATTGTGAACTTTTTCAAGATACACAGATGATTCCACCCCTTAAGTATCAAAGTAGATTAATGAGCAGTTAGGGAGGGACTGCAAAAAATCAACCACAGAATTACCCCACCAACACGATGTAACTCTATTATAAATTAATATTATCAGTATAACTGTTGTACCATTTAAAAGAAGGGCAAAATAAACCAGTAATAATTAAAAAAACAACTTTTCATCGAACGAAAATAATGAAATTGCAAGACGAAAATCGTGTTTACATAATTGGCGCTTTAAAATAACGTTCCCATGTAGTAGACATTCCGAACGTGAAAACATACCCGTATTTAATAAATCTAGCAAAAATCAACTAATGGTCAGATTTTCGTGAAATTGTTTATACTTATCCATTTTAGAATGAAATTACATATAAAATGCAGTTTTCGTAAAATATATGAGGGGAAATATTTTTTTAGTGCGTGTCCCCTCCCCCTATTTATTTTTTCGAAATTCGAACAAAATATATTTAAATCTATCAAAATTTCTATTTATTATGAAACATAAGAGTTCAAATAAGTAAAAAATATTTATTTTTAAAAAATTTAAATACACATATTGAACAAAAATTTATCTTGAAGTTGCAATTAAAAAATTGATATAAACTTAATATTATGTTGTTTTTTTTAAATAGCGTTTTTTTCGAATTAATATATACTATAATCAGTTGAATTGCCAAGAAAAAGAAATTTTGTAAACATTAATTTTTAAAAGATTAAAACGATTAAAATTCCATTATTTCAAAATGTTCCGTTACAACATAGATTTTTAATTGTGTTTAAATTTTTTTTTAAATATTAAGTTTTAATATAAACATGACTCTTGTCAGCTATTTTATCGCCAGATTAAACCAATTTGAAAATATTGTTGCACAAATATCAGCATTTTGTAGACCTGCCCCCCCTCATATTTTGTCTCTTTTTACTGAACAAAATATGGAACCCCGTAAGTAACCAAAAGAACATTCAGTAAAACCGTATTTCATATTTGATATACAAATCTTTATAATATTATTAATCATGTAAATCTTAAAACCTAACAAAATTATAACAAAGCAGTTTGAAGAAGATAAACAAAGGTTTTTAAAAAATCATTTAGTCATTTCTGCTTTTTCATAGTTCATATAGTTAACACAAATCTGACGTCACGGAAACATGCGGTCGAATTTTCACAATCGTTGGCAGTCCCTAATGAGCAGGAAGCTTGTTCTAGCAATACCAGACACCATAAAGCTGAACAAGGCACACACTGCTACTTAATTGGGCACTCAGTCTTTAAATCAGTAATAAGTACATTTCTCCTACCTCCATCAAAATAAAACTTATATAACTGCATTTACAATAAAATTTACTTTAAAATGGTATTTTAATATTTTTGTTGTGATTTGTATACTCAAAGAAATCGCTATTTAAATCCGACTATTAACAATAGGTATGTGCAAAATGAATGCCGATGCTCAAAATGTATAAACATTTTGACTCCTCCCTTTACTTAAAAAATCACCAAAAATCAGGAAATTAATCAATTTTTATGAAATTTTCAGTATTTATCAAAATAATGATCGTGGAATATAATAAACTAATTAATTTTATTTAAATCTTAGTGGAAATGTATTATTTTGTTTTAACAAAAAATACCTTTACTAAAGTTATGGTTTTCAGTAGTAAATAAAAAAATGCAAGAATTTATTTTTGCTTTTTTTATATAAATAAAGCATTGTAATTTGTAACAATAAAAATAAAATAATTTTTACAGGGACTTTACGAAAAAAGCCCCTAAAGTCCATATTAATGAATTTGATATAACTCTGAGAAAAATGAATTTCTTGAACTATCGATATTACCTTGTAATTAAGAATTGTTTCTTTAATATTTTTACAAAAAAAAAATTATAATTACAAAAAATATTATTTCTACTTTTTTTTTTTAAAATTACAGGTTTTGCATAATTTTTATATGTAAGATTTTAATAATTTCCTTGCTCGCAAGAATGCGAAACTTTCGGCGTAACATTTTTTATATAATATTGAACAATAATTAAAAAAAAAAATTAATCTAAAAACAGGAACATAGAAAAATAATTAAATTAAAAAATGGAAAAATTTATACAAACGTTCAGAATAGGAACATATGGATGCACATCTAGGAAAAAAAAATATCACACCCCTTCCTCCCTTTTAATTACATGAATTCTCTCTGATTCTCTCTCCTCTGATTTCGAGCGCGTGGTTCAGTGGGGGAAGATGTGGCTGGTTACCTTTAATGCATCCAAAACCAAACTCCTATCCTTACATCATCAATGCTCTGATCCCCATCTGGCATCAATTGTGATGGATGGCTCTTGTCTGGGAGAGGCCCCGTGTTTTGACAAGCTTCTGGGTTTGACCTTTACTCTTGATCTGAAATGGAACACGTACATCAAGTCTGTTGCCAAGGTCGCTGGAAAGATGGTGGGATTCTTCTACCGCTCCAGAAGATATCTCACTACTAATGCAATTCTCTATCTATATAAAAGCCAAGTACGTCCAAGGATGGAATACTGTTGCCATATCTGGGCAGGAGCTGCAAAAAATAGCCTATCCTGCCTTGACAGAGTACAAAATAGGCTTAGTGGGGAATGCCCTTTTCTCTACCCTGCAACCTCTCTCCCACAGAAGAGACGTTGCGAGCCTATCCTTGTTTTATCGTTATTTCCATGGCAGGTGCTCATCTGAACTCCAATCTCTGGTCCCCCCTCGCCAATCTTTCACGAAAAACACCCGTCTAGCCGAATCCACTGTGAAAAATTTCCCCCACTCTTTATCTGTGCCTAAATCAAAACGTGGATTCCATGAACAAAGCTTCTTTCTTAGAACTGCATGCCTGTGGAACTCTGTTCCGTCTGCCTGCTTCCCACCGGACTACAACTTGGATGTCTTCAAGTCCAATGTTAACAAATTCCTAATGAACCGCCCCCTTAAGTAAACACTTCATCAAATCTCCACACTAACATAATGTACTTGTAATAACCCTTATCCCTGAGTGGCTTCCGGGCCTTGATAAGTGGTGATCACTGTGTAAAAAAAAAAAAAAAAAGAAAAGAAAAAAAAGACATCACTGCCTGAAATTTTGGACCTTCGTGCATTCCATGTATACAAAATTTTAGTTTGCCGCGTTTTGCGAACGGAAAAATCACTCGGTTTGGTGGCTAATTAATGTAGGTTTTGTACAAGCAAGGTGTTTTTTTTTTTTATTTATTTAATTCAATATCTTAGGACTTTACTAATTATCTATATATTATATTAGACCCAGAAAACTAATTTATCTTTTAAAGGATTTTTATAATGAATTTATTTAACTCCAAAATTTTGCTGAATTGAGTAGCTAGCCATGAAAACATTTTTTCATAACTTTTTTTTTTTTCACATGTACAAATATTTTTTTCCTTTTGGAAATTAAATTTAGTCCTTAATCTTTCAAATACAATCAAAAAGTAGTCAGAAACCTACAAAAAAATTATGATAAATCGGCTTCCAAAACTAGGTCCCCCTATTTTTGTCGGCCCATTTTTGCCCGTACCTAATTAACGACGAAACATGCCAGCATAGTATGATGCTAATGAGAGATTTTTTAAATTTCTAAATTACTATAAAATACATATAATATCTGCATATATTTTCGCAAATGTCAAAAATATACTGGGCAGCAGAGTATATTACACGAACAGATCTTTCTAAATATTCTTTTCTTAGATGTCTTCCTTGTAATTGATTGAAAATTGGAGACAAAGATTTATTTCTTTTAAAACAAAGCTGATTTGCATTAGTTGATCGTTATTTGGCAAAATGCTATTTGAAGATTTTCATAAACAATTGAAAATAGTTGACAATTGGTATGCAAAATAAAAAGACGGTATAGAAACAATAGTTAATAAAGCTTCCTCTTGATGGTAAGAATAAGTTTCTAAATAATAATGTTACTGTTTAGAAAACTATTCTGAATGGTCGTGGTGTAACTTTTCTGTGCTTTCCCTCTATCAAAAACCATTTAAATTTTTTTAACTAATTGTAAAGATTTAGTCGGTTATTACTAGTGTCAGTATAACAGATATGTTTTTTTTTACTCTTATTTACTTCAAGCACATTGTCACTGAGACAAACAGGGGACACTGTAGAATTTTGTATCTTAGGGAGGCTCAATCAGTGAAACACTTTGCATTTGCGCAGTAGTAGCTGCACAGATTAAAAGTGAAACATTGAAGAAAGCAAAGCTTTCTTTCATCCATTCGGTTGACTCTGCAGAGAGAAAAAAATTTACTCCATGGGACATCTCTGGTGTGCTCTTGGGATTCAATAATACAATATGGGTAAACTATACTATGTTACTGTCCTCGTGAACTTCTGTTTCTTTTTGATTAAAATACAAAATTAAAATGTGTTTACATTATCGTTACTACATTAGTGAAATGCATAACTGTATGCAATATTATTATTGCTGTCTTAATGAGTAAGAGTGCTTTTAGAAAGTTTTTGTATACAGTACTAAATGCTCCCCAATCTCATACATAGACGTTTTAAAACTGCATGCAATATTTACAGGGTTTTTTTTTTTCGCAATTTGTAAGGGAACTGGGGGTGGTATAAAAAATATAACCTCTGTGAATAGTGAGGGAATACTGTATCTTATCTTTTTGAGGAATGGCTCTTCAGCTTGGGGTAAAAAATTAAGTGATATCTACTAATATCACACCGTGATCAGTGTTCCCAAGTCCCTCGGGAAATGTAGTCAGGAATAGATCAAGAAATGTGGCTTGCTGATCCTTGCAATCTAAGAGACAGGTCAGGAAAGTGACAGTCAGTGAAAGGGAATGAGATATAAACTATATGTGCTGCTACCTTCTTTATAATTTGAGAAACCGAGTCAATTACATGTATTTGGGTGCTAGTATCTAAAGAAAGGGCTGCAACTTTACTCTAAGAGGCGTGGTTAAGCACAGTCGAAGAAGAATAGAGAGAATATAAGTAACTAAGTCTTGGACCGAAGGAGAACAGTAGACTGTAGTAGATTGATTTGTTTTCCTTTAAAAATAAGATACAGATAATAACAATAATAATAATGGTAAATTTGTAGAATAACACTCAGCTAAATCACCCCTCAGAAATGAAATTTTACTTTTTTTAGGTGATTTAATGTGAACACCTTGAAAATCTTAGCAGAAAGGGAAAAAAACACCAATTATTTTAGGATTTAGAGTGGGAGATCAGTTTCATGTATAATCATTTCCAGGTCATTCTAACTTTTTAGGGATATCCACTAAAATTTCTTGTACCACTATCAGTCCAACTGGCAAGGTTGTAAATATAAGTATAATTGCTTAAAATGGTAGACTACCACCCCCTGCACAAAAATAAATAAATGACTTAAAATTTTCATCGCTTTTGGACCAAGCAGCATTTTAAAGACATGTAACCAATTTTGTTTGTTTTAAATTTTGGTCATATTAATGCTCCTGATCAAATTTTAGCATAAAATATGTCATTAAGTCATAAAAAACCTGCCCCCTTCCTACTACTAACCCTAAGTCCTGGTGGTAATACAGAAAATAAAGGTATTACATGTAGTTGTGATTTTGCCAGTCAGACTTGGAGCTAGTGGTAAAAAAATTAGTTAACTGCCATAAAAAGTAAGAATGACCCAGAAATAGAGTAAATCTGTATGCACAACTAACTCTAAATTCTAAAATAATATATATATATTTTTTTTTTTTTAGTGTGTTCACACATAATAGCCTAAAAAAAAGTAGAATCTAATTTTGTGGGGTATTAGGCTGTTTTTAAATGTAGATATAATCTCTTTTTTAATTTGACAAAATTCTCAATGTATTATAGTTATGTATTGTATCCAAGATTTTATATATTAATTGTGAGATTTTAATCTATATTTTTCTTGTGTCTTTTTTCATATTTATTTATTTGTGTCATTATCACCTGAGTTTAGTGAAAATAGCTATTGAAAATTGATTGAATTCCAAAGGGAAATAAACATTAGGTTCAAAGAATTTAAAACTGAAAAATACAGCAAAACATTATTTCATTTATTTTATACATTTATATATGAGATAACCTGACCAGACAACAGCCAGCGTTAAGGTGGTGCCAGCACAATAACAAAAATAATTGTTACAGCATTTTAATATTCAACTAGGTGTGCAAACATTGAGTATTTCAAAAGGTTTGATAAGGAAATATGTGAACGTAAACTATAAAATATTTACCAATAAAAAAAAAAATTAAATTAGACTCTGAAAGTTAAATCTGGAAATGGGATTTCTAACCTATGGTCTTGTACAAAGTCTTATATTGTAAATAAACAGTATTTTAATAAATAGATACATTGTGTTTGTTTAATTTTTTTTTTCATTCTCAAGAAAAATGTATAAAGAATCATTTTTGGAATCCGAAATAAGACTAAAATGTTTCTGATTTTGATGCATAAAGTTCTGATTGTTTTCTGATTCTCAAGTAATCGTTCCAACATTAATTCTATCTTCTAAGTATAAAATAAAATAATTGTCAGTTATATATTCTTCAGATCAATAAAACAAATATCATTTTTTATATATATATATATATATATATATATATATATATATATATATATATATATAAATTTGTACTGTTTTAATCAACAGGGCAACAGAATTCGATTTTTGAACAATTAATTTTAAGAGGTATGAAACCTTTTTCCCTTAATCACTAATCACTGTTTTTACTGATTGAACAATCTCATTTATTAATGTATGTGAACGATGATAATGTACACATGAACACGAAATGCTTTAGTGTATTATTATATGGAGGGTTTAAATTTTAATTCAGAATTAATGAGACACTTGATATTTTTTTCCTAGTTTGAATTATTTGGATTATTCATACTACTGTTCTCATCTTGAGTGTTATTCTCACAACGTTTCTGTCAGGACCCGTAGCTTAACAAATAAAGTAGTAAGTAAAAATTCAGTTCTATGTGACACTCTTTTAGAGGTTGTAGGTGTAATCCTCAGTGTGGGTAATACTAAAAATATAATTGCAAATTACTTAGGACTTTTACCCAGTCATACTGACCAGTGTGGATTAAATAAAGAGTTCTGTTCAACATTTACATGCACATTCTTGAGTTCAACAGAAAGACTCCCAAGTTCAATAAGATATGCCTGAAGACGGTGAAAATAATACTCAAGATAAGAATAGTAGTCCGAATAATGCAAATTATCAGTCCTCATCTCAAAAATTAAAACAAAATTTCTTAAATTACTAGTTCTGAAACCTATAGTTTTAGTATGGTAATATAATACTGTTGGGACAATTAATCAGAGCCGGAATCGAGAATCAAAATAATTGGAAATTTCTGGTTATTGGAATCCGAATCAAAAAAAATCTGTGTCTGTATTCCAATTCCAAAAACGATTCTTTTAATTATCTTTGTTTATGTGATTTTGTTTAAAACATAATCTTCCACTGTTGGTAGTAATGTTAAAATAGTAAATATTTATTGATTTTAAACACCCAGTAAAACAAAAATTGATAAATCATCCCTGCAAATGTATTTTTACATTTGAGAAAATGTATGCACATTTAACATGTATTTATAGTTAAATATTTAGAGATTTATGAAGAATCGGAATCAGTAATTGCATTGGTGTTGAGAATTTAGTACAGAATTGGTAATTGTATTGGTATTGGGGAAAAATATTGGAATCATCCCCATCACTAATATATAATAAAACTATAGTATATTTTAGCGTATCCTTCTTTTATTTTTCAGATGTATTTTTTACTAATGTGTTTCGGCAGCTTCGAAGTGAAGCTCTTGTTGTCTGTCAACACAAAGTCCTGAGCTACAATATTGAAGAGATGTTGAAATTTGCACGTCCGAAACACCTCTACATGCTTTGGAAAGCATTTGTTTCAGATTGGATGGAAGTCTGTACAGATGCTTATGCCAGTCATGTGTTCCACAATCTCGTCCTTTGTTTTCCTATGACTTTTGACCTTGATATTGCCACCCTTTCGGTAAACGAGGAAGGAAACGATAGTGAAGAGAATAAAATGGAAGAATCTGGTGAGAAGGTGAGCATCACATCTGCAAAACGGTCAAAGAAGTCGGGTGCTGTGACATGTCCACGTAAAATGTTTTTGGGATTTTGTTCGTTCATCGAAGAACATTTTGACGAAATGATAAAAGATACTTATGCAACGCATATTGTGCGTGCTGTTTTACAAGTTCTTGCGAATATACCGGTAGATAACAACATCACTGTCATACATCATAAGAAAGCAGAAAGTAAGTTTGCTTTTTTTTTCTTCTTTTTCATTCATCTTTTTGCAATTTTGGAAGGTCTGCACCTTGCGCTAGTTTTGTTCTTCTTAACATAATGCTCTCTGATAAATATGCCAAATAAAAATCTAATTTTAGAAAATACTTGTTATGGCGAAAAAAATAAATGGTAACCAAATATATAGGTCCATCTTTTTTGACCATACTCTTTCTTCGCAAAAGCCAACCCATTCTCACCTTCACCTTTACACGTCTATCTTCTTCTGCAGCAACTTTGTTTCTCCTTGACCACGTGGTGACCTTTATTTTCTTTTTCTTCAGACACGAGCCTGAGCACACTTGTTAATTTGCATACACATCCAAATGCTGCTCCTGCTACTCATACAATCACTTGCCATCTATCCTTTTGGCTGCTGCTGATATTTTCATACGTGCTCATTATGCGCTCTGTTACACACCTTCCCTTCCAGAAAAAAAATTCTTTACAGGGATTTAATTAAACCTGGCTGAGATAATAAAAGAAAACAATAAAAGAAAACTCAAAAGTTCTCACAATAAAACATGAATAATTAAATCTAAATAAAAACGCCAGTATATTTCCATTTTATACTTTTTCCTGTCAGAAATTTCTTTCCTTATTTATTTCTTTTTTTCATTTGTAAAAATAAAGGAATTCCAACATATTCTTCCAAATATTTAAAGACCATGTTTTAATACGGTGAATGGGGGGGGGCAGTGAACTGTTTAAATAGTGAAGATATGTTGTTTTTTTTTCTTTGATTTTCAGTGTTAAATTGTTTCAGCTTGATTGTGCAAGAATACAGTTTCAAATGCTAAAAATATTTTACAAAGCCAATCAGATCATTACAAGACCAAATCAGAGTTTGCATAGTCTTTGTTTATTGGTCTTGAGTCTCTAAATTCACCAAACTGAAACAGGATATTTTTATTTTAGTAATAAGTCAGTTTCTTGCATATTAACAGTTTTCATAGCACATATGTTATAATATTGTGTTCCAAGATATATTGATACTTTTATATATTTTTGGTGTAAGTTTTTTCCCGCAGCTTTGTTTCTTATTCTCTTACATCAACTTTCAGTTCCTTCTCACTTTCCTAAAACTAATATCTCTCCTTGCTCTTTTGAAAGATTTTTACGCTAACTGCCCAAATAGTTTTTCTGTGGTCAAAACTCCCCTCCCCAGAAATCTTTGAGTAAACTAATACTCATAACTTTCTTCTAGTCCATGACTCATTGTTCCTTTATTGCTCAGTTATTCTTAAGAAGATTATTTGAGAGGACACTAGTTAATCTAACCACTTGTTTAATCCATGACCCTTTTTCTTTTTTCTTTACGCTCAGCCCCTGTTTAGCAGGATTATTCACAACAATTTTGGCCCATTTTTTTTCTCTAGTCACTTTTGACGAGATTATTCAAGATAATTACAGTGGACACCTGACTCAACAAGCCAGAAACATTATACATACCCCCAACATTATACAACAATTATTGCATTTTATCCTTTTCGTACCACAATACAGTTTGACCTTATCATTAAGCATAGACAGTTTTATCTAATACAAGCACTCTTTCTTCACTAACTACTCTCTAATTTCTGCTATTCTCTAAGCTTCTCTGTTCGTAAACTGGCACATCAAATGTCCAGTCACTAACTTCTAATGACTAGGTTACACTGCATACCCTGGAAATTTGGTTTCATGTCCGAATTCTGTCAACAACTTTCAGACTGTCTACAGAAAAAAATCCATTGCTGTTTACATTCTCCATCTCTATAATGAGAATTGTGAGCACCCCAAATGTTTAGTGGGCATTTATCTTTACCATAGCTGCAATGCAAGCTTCTGCATCTCCTTATCATGAAGAGTTTCAGTTTCAAAGAATAATTTCCTTCATGTCAAGTGTTCTACCTGACCGTCATATAGCTTTGCTTGCTTTTATTTCAAAATTAAAACTACTTAAAATTTTAATATTTCAGTGTTCCGTATTTATCTGAATCAAAGTAGCAAAATACCAGCAAACAAAAGCATCACATATGGTTAAAAACCTTGCAAATAAATCAAAATTATTTATAAATCGCTCAGTATGGTCTGTGCTAAAAATGACCAAGTTTTTTTTTTTTTTCCAGTTTCTTATTAAAAAACTTTTTAAAAATTCAATGTCTTCATATTTAATAATCATTTTTCACAATGGCAGGATTAATAGTCAATTATAAATGACCCATAAGCTTAGAACAAAATTACTGCTCTTTATAGAAATAAAGTCAGACATATTTTTATAGTTTAGTACTTACTTTAGTACTTATATTTACTTTTTCACACATTATCACATAAGTTTAAACATTTATTCCAGTCTTGTAAAACCTCCAGCAAAGTTTTTCAAATTTTAAAACTTTAGTAATTCATAACAATGAAACTCGAGATACCACTTAAACAGTCTAAACACAAACTTATAAAAATATGTTCTAGTCAAAATGGTTCATTCCAAATCTTTCGCTAAAACAAAACTAGCTATTTGCTATGTTAAAATGAGTATGAAATAATATCACTTATAATAATGCATAATCGACCTCTAACATTTTTACACTAAAACAACATTGATGGTAAACCCACCATCCCTACAAAACAAGAAAATCTGACAAAACCAGAGAAAAATTCAAAAGAGAGCAGGCAATAAGAAAAAGAGCGAACAAGTGATTCACTGGTTTGTGCAATATCTTTTTCTTTTTTTTTCAACTTGTCCACTCTCAACCTGATTTTTTTTTATGCCCTTCTTTTCCAACTGCATTTTTCGTGGTAATGTTTAGTTTTTTTTTTTTCTTCATATTGACCCTTTTATGATAAAAGGCCTAGCCATGGCATCAAAAATAATTATAATGTAATGTAGATACGGTCGCAGTTACAAACAAACAAAAATAAAAAAACCTGATTCGGCTTTTCTTTCTTTTTTACACATGTCGTTTGTTACCGTTTTTCTTTCTCCCTGTCTCGACACTAGCTTAAAAATCTCTGATTTCTGCTCCACTACACGCCGGTTGTAGACAACTATTTCTTATACGTCCATCTGCATAGCAGCCAAACTATTCTGGTATTTATCTTTACACGTCCATCTCCTTCAGCATCGACTTTGTTTCTGCCCAACCACGTAGTGCCCCTTTTTTTTTCTTTTTCTTCAAATGCAAGCCTGAGCACACTTGCCAATTTTCATATGCATTCAAACACTGCTCCTGTTGCTCATAAAATAGCTTGCCATCCATCCTTTGGCTGCTGCTACTATTTTCATAGGTGTTCATATGTGCTCTGTTGCAATAGTACTTGGTTTGCGGCACTTTTAGAAAAGTCAATATAAAATTTCAGCTAGATCAGTCCTGTAGTTTCTGAGAAAAAGTAGAATAGACAGACAAACTGAGAGAAATATTATGTAAATATAATCTCTATCACCATGTCTCATTTCGAATTTCCTGTCTGTGATGTTATATCCTGACATGTATCTCTAACTCTTGACCCCTGCTGGAAAATTCCATTTTCTTCTTCTTGCTTAATTAACCTTAAATTGTTACTTTTATTTCATTTAGATTGTAATATTTATGTGATGTGTAGCATGACATTTGAAACCCGAAATATGCAGTAAAAACAGTTCATCGCTGGTGACCAATCTTGAAGGATCTACAAGATATATTTACAATGGTTTCATAAGATGATCCTTTAAAGAAACTAAATCAAGTTAATAGTTCAAGTGTGCAAGATGTATAGAGATCTGCAACTATTGATCAGGTTTTGCAACAGTAGAGAAGGATCATCCAAATTCTACAGGTTCACTGACACCATTTTGCCTCCAATACACAAATCTGGATGCAATGCAGGATTATCCACCTTAACCAAACACTTTTAAAGAGGAGACTTTATTGGTTCAACCACGCTGCAACATAATTCATCCATGTAACTAGAACTACTCCAAGTTTGGCAAAGATGCTCAGGATGCCAACTGAAGATGTGGTTACTAGGGTTGTGACAACACTATATTCTTTTCATTGTTTTGACTCTTGAGTATATATCCGTTAATATCTTATGTTTTTATATAGATAGATGTGGTTCTCAGTTGATTAAGTGTGTTTAACTGTATTGGATATATACCCGAGAGTTAAAAGAATGAAAAGTATGTTCTGTTGTCACAGCCCTAGTTGTTATTATTAAAGCTGACATCAAATCTATCTCCGGTCCACTGGTCAACGGTGTTCACAACTGGTTCCTGAATTGGCTGCCTATAACTATCTTGACTGCTGTGGACCATCATAGATCTTTACTCTCTGCTACCAATATGAAATTAATGTCTGTGCATATGGTTTTTACACCCTCTGGAAGTTCAGTAGTATATCTACTTAACACCTCTAGTTACTCTGTCTGCCTTAGTCTTCATATCTTGAAAGTTACTTCAAGGGAAGTAACTCCTCTGTCATCTGGCATTAAGTTTTGCATTCATTTCTGTTCAATAAATTTTAAACTATGTACATTTTTGAGATGAAAACATGTATAATATGGCATTTTGAATGTATTTTTTTTCTTTTAACTCCAGACAATAAAGTTAAACTTCACAAATCCAAGCCAGATGAAACATTTCATAAACAATTTTTTACTATATCCAAGTTGATTATCAAATCTCCCAATTTCTCAGGTGAGTATGAGTTTCTTTTCTTATTTTATTATTTTTATGCTTTATGATGCTAAAAAGGATTGTGTCCAGAGAAAGATACATCGTTTTGTTCAATAACAATAATAAAAGTTCGAATGATAATGTTACAAATTTTTTTCTTTACTCTCTTGTAAAACATGGAAGATTAAAAAAAAAAGTTTATTATTAGCTGAAAGGTAACGTGTGATACTATCGATGTTGTCTCCCACCTTCTGAGTGTTAAGAAGAAAAGAGAAAAGATGAATAGGTATAACAAAAACAAAGAGGAAATAGGTTTGTTGAATAAACAAAAGTATAGGAAATGGGGTCAATGAAAAGAGATAAATCATAGGAAATAGTTCACCAATACACACAAAGAGGAGCTGAGATGGGGTTGTAATCAAGGTATGTCAGATGACAAGAATAAAAAGGCCAGATATATAACTAGAGTTTTATGAGCAGTTTTTGGTGTGGTCATGAATTTTAGGACAGTTAAGAACAAGTTGGGGGCAGGGTCTTGAATGTGACAGTTGAAGACAGTTGCAAGTTTGACTCCGTTGAAAGCTGATTGTAGCTTAGACTACATTGAGAGAGCTCTGGGAAATACATCAACTGACAAATCTGCCTTGATAGAAAAATTAAAATATGGACGTTAGCGCTTAGAAGGTAGTTTCTCTCGATCATGTGACATGCACACAGTCCAACTAATATTTACAGAAAGTCTTGAGTGTGATTTTGTTTTTCATTTTATTTTTATACTTGCAAGCCAGGGCACCACTTCGGCAATCACCAATGTGTGAAAGATGACAACACATCCAGAATAAGAAGAGAAGGTGAAAGAAAATAAATCCATGTCACACTATCTTTGGGTTGGCAATTGTTGTTGAGTGGGATAACACCTTTTGTCAGAAACGTATTAGCTCCTATTTTGCTTTGTGAGGACCGTATACAAAAGTTTGTACATTTCTGCAAATGGTTATGCATGACATTGCTTCTTATAATGATATGCCATGTAGCCAATTTCTTTATTGAGATTACCATATTTCATAAGACTAAAAATGAAACTTGTTTTTATTTTGTTTTTGTTTTTTAAGTTGGGGAATTTTAGCATTTCCTGAAGTTTCTTCTTTTGCAGAAGAAAAACTATGTAGAAAGTGAACCTTGGGTTTATTTTCGACAATCTTGTAATTCTTACTTTAGTCCTTCCATGAGCAATGTTTCTGACAAAATGGAAAGAACTAATGTTTTCTGGGTTGGAATATGTCCATTCATATTACATTTATTGTTGGCTAGTTTTTGACCTTGAAATGGCACTTTATTTACTTTTTAGCTCCTTACATCAAGTAGCTTCATGCCTTGTTTGGAGTGATTTCTAAAATAAAAAAGTTTTGTTTAAAAAATGACTTGAAAATAGAAATGATTTTTTTTATTGCTTACTTTTTTTTTTTTTTTTTTTTGGTATAATGTTGACATTATCTTAATCTCACATTCATTTCTTTTTGTTCTATGGATGCTTCATTAACCCCACCAGCAGGAATGAACAAACAGAATGACCTCACAACTTCAACGATAATCTGTGCTCTGAGGTTTTTCAGTTGAGCTAATAGTAAAAAAGAAAAAGACTTAATTAATATAATTAATACTTGGTTAAGGGCACTTTGTAAATACAATTACCTGACAATCTAAGTATAGTCCAAAGTCTATCTGCACTTTATTTCTCCATGTTCCTAAAGTTATGCCATGGAAACGTTGATAACTAAAACTCATCTGATCAGACTGAAATTTTGTATCGTGGATATTGTTATCAAAGAACATCAGATCCATACATTAAATTGGGGAAAAACAGAAATTCAAATGTTGTCAAAATTTGGACTGAGGAAAAACTTTTTAAGGAGAAGGTCATTATTTATAGTCCAGATAGCAGGTCTCTACAATAAAGATAACCAAAGTTATTGCCAAAAAGTGTAACTTTCACCTTTTTCTTGATATTTGACCTAGATATCTCAAAATTAAATCAGTTTTGTGAGACCATGACTGATATTTTAACCAAGTTTGGTGACAATTGGTCAAGTGATGTGGATGCTAGGCTTTACACAAACACAGTGGCAAACAAACTCAACTGGTAATGTAGCTTCTTCTAGGCTGAGGCAATTTTAATTTTTGCCTCCTTTTTGGCGAACTGGATTTTCCCCATATTAAAAACCGACTTTGTGTCTAATTCTGCTCTTGTGAGGGAACTAAGTTTAAATGCTTCTAAATTTCTTTAAAATTTTTAAGGATCACAAAGTAATTTAGTTTTTATTTTTATTTTTTTTTCAACTATTGAAAAAAGATTAAAATTACCAACTTAATTATTAATAAACAAAAATGCATTCTGGTAGATTTAAATTTTGATATTTATGCTGAATACTGACTACGTCATCATTGACATTCTAAACAGGCTATATAAACGGTTGGTAGGTGCTGAATGATACTTTCATGTTTTTTCTAATCTTTTTTTTTTTTTTACCGAAAACAATGTCAATTGTTTGTAATGGTAATTTTGATGAAAGAAAGGTACTTGTGCAGTTTATGGATTCTCCTCTACTGTGTTGAAATAATAACATTATTACTGAGAAAGCTATTCTTAACATGGGAAGGAGGGTGAAATATTCTATATTTTCATCTAACAACACCTAACCTAACAAAAAAATAAGATGCTGTAAAAAAAAAAAAAAATAAATAAAAGATACTATTTGCCATTTTTGGTTGCTGCAGTTTCATTGGATAAGCATTTCGACACCTTCTGCCAGTTTTACATAACCTGTCCGGGATATGCCAAATGTGGTCTCTATTTAGCATAAGAACCTAAGTTTGTAATTCATTTTTTTTATGTAGTATTTTTTAAAAAAGTTTGTTTTAGTATTTCACACGATTGCAATGCTTTTATTATTAATAAATAATTAATTAGTAGTAAGTTATGTTGACGTGTGAAATACAGACACACAAGTGGTCACACAATTTATTTTAATATAATATAGAAATTTTTTGTTTTTTTGTAGAATTTTTTATTTAAAATTTTTGCAATTCTTTTCCTTGTTCGTAGATTTGATGTTTTATTTTGTTTTATTTAATTGTCACTCTTAAAAAAAAAAAAAAAAGAAAAGCCAGAAATTCAAAAATCATAACTTTAAATACCTGAAATTCTGATATAATCATTTTATGTTATCCTCCATTATAATTTCAGAATATATTTGCCTGAAAAATTCAAATCCGGTAATACAACTGATCCTAAAGCTTACATTCCAGTTAAGACAAGACAAAGGGGAGAAACTCTGTAAGAAAATGATTCGTTCATGTGGTTTCTTTGATGTTCCTCCCGTTGATTCAAATACACATCTTACTGACAGCAACAGGTATTTTGTTAAACACTTATTCGTTATTTAAAAAAAAAATCAAAATTAATGTCTATGCATATGTTGAAAATTTGGCTAAGCTCATATAAGTGAACATATGTGTGTTCGTCTAATTCGCGGTATGAATAATAGAGGGTGAGAGGAGAGGAACAAATAAGAAAGTAAAGAGAAAAGGTAGTGAGGAGATCAGCTGCTTTTGTTTCTTTCAAAGTTTTGTACCGATTAACAATACAGAATTCAGTTTTTAAACTGTTGACTGCTGTTGCTTTTGCTTCTAATGCTTAATATTACCTATTAAATATTTTTTCAATGGTAGATTGATTTGCTTATAAAATAAAACATTTTTGTCATTTTTAACATATTTTCAGAATGTTTAATCAATGAATATGTCGTACACATTTGATCATCAAAAAGTTATATATGTTTGTGAACAATATATTTATAATTTACGTGACTGAAAGATGTATTTAATTAATTCCTATTACAGTCATGTAAATTATTTCATTATTTCAAGTTGAAAGAACACACACTCAAGCTACATAATTTTTTCTTCACTAATGACAACAGTGTTCACTTTTTACATGGTCCTTTTTTTTTTCACCAACAAAACACACATTAATGACGTGGCTTCCAAAATAAGTCTCTTGAGTAAAAAAAATTGGCCTCCTTTTATTCTGCCATTTTGAGCTCCCAATAGCACCTAAATTTGTATAATCATCCACATCTCTAACTCAAATGAAAAGCATTGTTGATCATGTTAAATAGTATATTTTTGTTTTATTATTCCAGATTACCAAATTTGATGATGGACGTTTATGCGACTTATTTAGTTCAGCTTTTGCTTGAACATTGTTCCGAAGAAATTTTCTTGGCTTGGTATGAAAGTTCATTTCAGAACAGATTAATTGCATATGCTGTTCATAAGCACTCAAACTATGTCTTACAACATGTCATCGATAGATGTTCTAGCAAACACATGGTAAGATTTATTCAATGATTTATTCTTCTTTATTACATGAACTGTTCAAACTAATGTTTTGTGCTAGTAAAGAGATTGAGAAATATGAAGTTTGAATGAGATCATCTGTTAATCTGGAGATTTTTAATTGGTCAGTCAATTAAGGTAGTCTGTAAGACATTAGGAAACAGGTAATTGGATGTAGATGCACCTTATTTTCATAAGGGGTGGGTGGTAATGTAAAGTTCTAGGAATGTGTGCTGCAACCAAACAAGATGGTGATTGTAGAATTGAATAAATTAATATTTTAAATATGTTACTTTGTAATCATTTATTTCTCTGTGTATTGCAGTCACTCTAAAGAATAAAATCCAAATTGGTTACATGGTAATGCATGTGATTCCGATAAAACCATTAATATAGTAATGAAAGTTGAAAACAAAATCAAAAGTTTTCTACTCTAGAACTGTATTAACCAATTCTCCAAAACACATAAATCAATGGAATAACCTGACACAAACAACATCAACTTCATTTTTTTTTTTTTTTTTTTTTTTTTTGCTGAATGTGGTCCCAACTCGTCATATCAATTTTACTGTCTTCCCAGGAGGAAAGTTTTTACTTTTTTATTTTTATCTCATTAAGGAGAATTCGCCCATGCAAAACAATACACATTTGCATAAGTGAACTCTTGTGATTGCACAAAAAATAACAAGATTCTACCTTGTTAATCCCCAAGGTTGGTAGAAATAAATTTTCTTGTGTTTGGCAACAGTTATTTATTGACAATTTGTTTTGTTCATAGCTGTTTCTTTTTTTTTTTTAATTTTTTTAAATTCTTCTGCACAATTGCTGAGATTTGTGTTCTCTGAAGATTGCATAAAGTAACAAAAGCTGAACCATTCCCAAAGAATTTCATTAATTTTTGTATGAAAATTGTCTTTGTGATTGCATCGCTTTCCTATCAATGGAAAAATATCTTTGCTATCTTTCTTCATGCGCCTAGAGTCAGGCAAAATTTTCACACAGCTGACACATCTAATTTGTGGAGCACATCGCCGTGAAAGTACTTTTTTCAAATCAAATATGAACACATTCTTGTTATGTATTGTCCCCATAAGTAATCAAACTTAGCTCATTTTATTAATTGCTTTCAATTCTCTCAAGAGTGTTCACCTTTCAACTAGCTATTATTTTACTCTTATTAAGCACTATCCTGGAGTGACTCTTGGCCTTGATAATTGGTGATAGAAAAAAAAAAATGGCAAAGTGTCTCTGAGTTGTTGTATATATAGTAAAATATACTAAATTAGTTATTTTTATTTTAAGAGACTAAAAACCAAAAAGTATGCACTTTTAAAATGAATAAAATCATTATTATTTTTATTATATATATTTTTATATATTTGTAAGCTAAGAGTTGATATTTAAAAATATCTTCGGAGCAAGACTTGGTGTTTGTTTTTTTTATTTTTATTTTCTTCCTTTGCTTGGTATTAATTTCGAAAAAGTAGGGAAGGGGCAAGCCTCTTGTTGAGATAGAAATTGTCTGGTAAGATAAAAATCAAGTATGGGCGATGTGTTGTACATATGTGGAAAAGGAAGAAAAAGAAATATTGAGTCTTTCTCTGAAGAAAATATTTTAAAATATTGAATGTCTTCACTTATAAATATGGAAAAATATATATTAATAAATGATACTATTTATTTTAAAATTGCATTATTTTTTTTTTGTTTGTTTACAATTTCTATTTAAAAAATTTGGTGTTTCTGCATTTACTAACCTCCGATTTCCACAAAGTTGGTTCGGGATCGTTCGGCAGCTGATGAAAATAACCAGAAAAGGTTGGTTGAGTGTTCCTCAATTTGTAACAAACGCGCTGTATGTTTTTAGCTAATACAAATCTATCGAGGTTACTTTTTTATAACTTAGAAGAAATAAAATATTAATTTTAATGGCATAGGTTAGGGTTAGATGCATGTTTGTAATTTTATTTTTGTATTTCAATGTTTTTCTTGTTTATCATTATAATTTTCTCCTAGCAGTTTAACATTTCGCAATTGGCCACTTCTGATAATTTCCATCAGCGGTCAAGCACACCTAAAAAAAAATTGTGGGAAGCGCAGGTTGGTATATACAGAAGTACCAAAAATCTATACATATATACCACTATCAGCCGGTCACTGGGGTGTGACCGACAGACGTGTTATAGTAAATGTCTTAAAGCGGTCTCATGAAGACATGAAGATGGGCCAGTCATTAGGGTCTGTGTAGTAAGAAGAAAATCATACCTGAGATGTTGGTTTTGGGTGTGGCTCCTTTCCTTTCTCAAGATGATCTCTTCACCCTGGTGGCATTCTGGTGGGAATCTTCATTTCTTTGTCCTCAGGGCCGCCTTTCGACTTAAGACATTTATGAAGGCATTCATGGCAGACACAAGAAAAATGACACGCGACACAATTGTAATATACAAAGGTATAACTAACTATTTTATTTTACATTAGAGATACAATATATATTACAAAAAAAACAATTTACAATTAATTTTTACAATAGGCTTTTCGAAGCTAACTAACCTACCCTAACTAGTGTTGAGGGAGGGGGTGGCCCCCCCCCCTCATTTACGGAGAGACAGTCTATGCGTCCTCACATCATGGTGGTCGTGCAGGAAAGAGACAGAAAGATAGCAAGGGGATTATGGGAAGGGGTTTCTTTGTATCTCTACGCTCATGGACAATTTACCACCCGTCCATGCTGCAGAGTGTGTTAGAAACAGTGGCACAAGGAAATAGTGCCACATCCCTCCCTATGCTATCCGAAATTTATGAGTATTCATAAATTTCAGAAGTCCCTAATTTTCCGTGAATGGTGCGTCAACCGGCCGTCAGCAATCAATGTCTCCATGCTCTACGTTCCATCAGGAACTCAGTGAAGCAAGTTATTTTTTTCCACCAGGCTCCTGGTAGACTGGTATACTGCTTCAAATACCAGAGAGGGTAATCATCCTCGCCCTCCATCGAGGCAATGACCTCATGATTTCAGTTACTGGATTTACACTTTCTTAAGCAACCATTATAATATTTTTTAACAAAGCCGGATTTTACGTGAGTTCATCACGCCGACCTATACGTATTTCACTAAGCCGGATTGTACGTGAGTTTATCACGCCGACCTATACGTATTTCACTAAGCCGTATTCTACGTGAGTTTATCACGCCGACCTATACGTATTTCACTAAGCCGGATTGTACGTGAGTTTATCACGCCGACCTATACGTATTTCACTAAGCCGGATTGTACGTGAGTTTATCACGCCGACCTATACGTATTTCACTAAGCCGGATTGTACGTGAGTTTATCACGCCGACCTATACGTATTTCACTAAGCCGGATTCTACGTGAGTTTATCACGCCGACCTATACGTATTTCACTAAGCCGGATTCTACGTGAGTTTATCACGCCGACCTATACGTATTTGACTAAGCCGGATTCTACGTGAGTTTATCACGCCGACCTATACGTATTTGACTAAGCCGGATTCTACGTGAGTTTATCACGCCGACTTATACGTATTTCACTAAGCCGGATTCTACGTGAGTTTATCACGCCGACCTATACGTATTTCACTAAGCCGGATTCTACGTGAGTTTATCACGCCGACCTATACGTATTTCACTAAGCCGGATTCTACGTGAGTTTATCACGCCGACCTATACGTTTTTTAATTTAGTCTGCATAACATTATTTTCGTAACTGGATTTACGCTCCCTTCAGCAACCAGTATAATGTATTTTAACCAAGTCGGAGTTACGTGACCTCATCACGCCGACCTATATGTATTCCAAGTTATTACTTCAGTTACTGGACTTACGCTCTCTTCAGCGACCAGTATAATGTATTTTAGATAAGTCGGGGTTACGTGACCTCATCACGCCGACCTATATGGATTTAGTAAAACCTTGGTCTTCAGAGGTTCTAATCCAATTAATTCTGTTAGAGCAAGGAGTCTGCCGCCGAGCGACCAATAAAAACTATCCACCACGGAATATTTATTAATTATATAAAGAATTAATTAAGAAGGGCACTCAGCCTTCATGAGTTAGAATACTCAATTAGGGGGAAAAAAATTCCAAAAATAAACAATTCAGAAACCTGGTATACATTAAATCAATGAAATAGGGTGTTAACAATTTTTTTTTTCTTAAAAAGAAAACACTTTTAAAAAATCATTTCAGAGCACCTCGGTCACAATTAGAATTTGTTTACACAATGCAAACGCATTTCAGTTATTACATTCATAATTAACTTTTTCCCAAATTTCAGGGTACATTTAAAAAGTATGTGTATTTTTTTTCAAAACTTGATTTACAAAAGATCATTAAAATTTAATTCCAAAATTTAAAAATTATTTCAAGTATTTTGGTTCATCGGTAAAATCAATTTATGTTAGTTAACTTCTTTCCAAAGTAATTCATTTATTATTATAAAAACCAATCTTCTCAAAAGGTCATAAACTTCGAATATACCCATTTTTCGTAATACAATTCAAAAATTATTCCAAACATTTGGTTCATTATTAAAATTAATCTTCCGAAAAGATCATAGACAATTCATTTTGAATCAATTCACCCTTCACAATGAGATTCAGAAACATCCCAAATTTTTCATTTCGTAATTATTATTTTTAAAAGTCAGTGTACATTTAAAGTTATTTAATTGATTCTTAAAAATCATTTCTTCTTATAGGTCATTATCAAGGTCATTTCGAATTCAGAAACATTTCACGTTAATTAACTTTATTTTCCAAAGTAATTATTTTATCATTTAAAAGCAATTCTTTTCCTAAACTCACTCACAAGGATTATTTCGAATTAATAAACTCCCGCCACACCTGGGAGTCACATTAGTTAACGACCAGTTCTGTATAGTTAACAGCTAGAAAAAATTAAAGTTTCAATTAAAGAGAGATCTTTCTAGACTGAGGAAATCTTTTTTTTTTTCTTAATAATTAATTCAATTTTACGTATATACTCCTCAGTCAATATTTCAGGGACCCCTATCATACGGTCCAATTTCAAATAAACCTTCAATTAAAGAATTTGCTCGAATAATTCTTCCTTAAAATCATCTAGAGTTCAGGAAAATCTCTTTCGTTAGTCAAACAATATTTCCTTAGAAATTATTAAAAATTCAGAGAATATTCGAAATGTAATAGCGTAATTTTTCTTTAAGAAAAACTATGAACATTTCAGAGAACTCTTAAAAAATTAACGTAATCATGTAACAGTTGGCTTTTCCAAACACTCGAAGACTTCAAAAAAGTACTTTAAGTGCTGTTTGAATAATCGTCTCAGTTTTTATTTTTAATAAAAACCAATTGAAGACATCATTTAATGTAATTAAACGAAGCATAAATAATTTTGTTCTTTAAACCTGGTAGAAAAATTTAAAAAACTCCAAGTCAATTCGTTATTATGTAGACAACACGAGAGGTGGAGAAAGAGAGGAAGAGAAACAGAGGCAAGTCGCATTGTTCCCCCACCCATCCCTCAACACCCTCACAAACACCATGACGAGGTCATCTTCGCTTCTTTCCCATGTGCGGCCATTGTTTCAAAAAATGAGTGACAGGTAGACATTAAACATTTCTACGAGCTCAAAAAAAAAATAAGAAAATAGAAAAACAATCTTATCTGGAACAATTTTGTAAAATACATTCTAACACAAAACTTTCATATTATCTAACCCCAATTTTTTTTTTTTATCAGTAACATTTTTTTTCTTTTTAAACAGACAAAACATCAATAAAAGAAACATTATCAATTCAAAAAAAAATGTCCCCTTATTTTTCAGCTTTACTGTTACCTAACCTGAAAAATAAACACATCAACTGTTCATGGAATAAAATGTAATGTAAAAGTTCTATTTTTTTCAAATCTGAATCTAACACTTGCAAAGTCAAAAGAATTTTTTAAAAAGTCCTATATTTTTATAAACCTGAAATAAAGATCAGATAAAAAATGTTAGGTATCCTTTATTTTATTTCCTTTTTTTTTTTTTAAATTTATTTTTCGAGCTTCGTGTTTGAAGGATTTTTTTCTTTTTTTTTTTCTTTCATGTAATAACAAGATGCATAGATATACACACATATCGATATATATCCGGAGAGAGACAGAAAGAGAGAAAGCGTGAGAGAGAAAGAGATATTGCATATTCTAGAGACACTTTTTTCTCGTCTCTGTTTTTTTTTTTTTTTGTGTGTGTGGGACACATTTCTTACTTTTTTTTCGAAGGGTTACTTTCAATACTCTTTTTTTTTTTTTTTTTTTTTAAACCGATCTTTTGTAAACTGTTTTTTTTTTTTTTTTTTTTTTTTTTTTTGTAGGTGCAAGACAATTTTTTGTTCAGGTTCTGAATTTTCTTTTTTGAGTGCGTTTTTTTTTTTTTTTTTTTTGTGCGCGTGTGTACTGGTCTGCCATTTTTTTAAAATTTTGCCAGAAATAATAGTTTTTTCCGTTTTTAAAGACCGTGGACCATTTTTTTTTTATTCGATTCGTCTAGTGGTCGTTCTTTTTGGTTGTGCCGTGGGTTTAAGAGTCGAAATTATTTCCATGCTGGGAAACAATATGTCTTGGTCATAGTGCATCATTTATACTGCGACACAGATGCGACGAGATCCGTCTGGTAATTAACCAGGGTCAATCCTGAGTCTTAAGGCAACATTTATACCACTATCAGCCGGTCACTGGGGTGTGACCGACAGACGTGTTATAGTAAATGTCTTAAAGCGGTCTCATGAAGACATGAAGATGGGCCAGTCATTAGGGTCTGTGTAGTAAGAAGAAAATCATACCTGAGATGTTGGTTTTGGGTGTGGCTCCTTTCCTTTCTCAAGATGATCTCTTCACCCTGGTGGCATTCTGGTGGGAATCTTCATTTCTTTGTCCTCAGGGCCGCCTTTCGACTTAAGACATTTATGAAGGCATTCATGGCAGACACAAGAAAAATGACACGCGACACAATTGTAATATACAAAGGTATAACTAACTATTTTATTTTACATTAGAGATACAATATATATTACAAAAAAAACAATTTACAATTAATTTTTACAATAGGCTTTTCGAAGCTAACTAACCTACCCTAACTAGTGTTGAGGGAGGGGGTGGCCCCCCCCCCTCATTTACGGAGAGACAGTCTATGCGTCCTCACATCATGGTGGTCGTGCAGGAAAGAGACAGAAAGATAGCAAGGGGATTATGGGAAGGGGTTTCTTTGTATCTCTACGCTCATGGACAATTTACCACCCGTCCATGCTGCAGAGTGTGTTAGAAACAGTGGCACAAGGAAATAGTGCCACACATATATGATGTTTCAAAAGATGTGAACATTTCTTTACTAAAGTAGTTATTTATTTTATTTTCCTGATTGTAAGAGGTAAGACTCTAGTAATAGTTTAATTGTAACTAAATGATTGAATTGTTGCAGTCACTCATTGCAGTAAGAAAAAAAATGGAGCACTTTGATTGTTTACATGTGCAGTATAAATTTTAATCAGATTTTAATGCCTATTAAACTTTTATTTATTTATTTATATATATATATATATATATATATATATATATATTTTCTAGATCATTACTTTTGGGCGATTTGTTTTGGCACAAAATGTCCAATTTCTTTCGCTTTGGATTCATGTGTCTTTCATTTGTGTCAATCTGTTTTTCTCTGTTTCAGTTTTTGCTTTATACCTTCTAAGCAACAATTATAAGAAACCTCCCCAATTATTAATTGCTATTGCTGATAGTACACTTCTTGAGTACAATGTTCAAACTCTTTATTCCTAACATTCACAGGTAACATGAATTAGAATAAATACATAGAAAATAATGCTAAGTTGAGCTCCAAACAAGCTAGAAAACTTCTCATACTTGCCAATATTGTATTTTTCTATAAAACCACAATTTGCACATGTATAGAGAATCTGGGCTGGTTCACCAATCACTAGTCTCTTTCTCTCTCTCTCTCTCTTTCAAAACAGATTCTAACCTAATAGACCTTGTACTGTCTGCCAAACTCCACTCCCTGTCCCATCATTGCAAAATTAAATTCCTTAGCTTGTTTTATAAGTAATTCCACTTAATGTGCTCCAATGAACTTAATGAACTTGTACGCTCTCAACGTAAATACCTCCAACCAGCCTGACTAGTAGTAAAGTCTCATCTCTTCACTGTAGAGATCCCCAGATGCTGTAAAACTTTTTTATTCTCATAGCTTTGGAATTCCCTCCCTGTTTATTCTAACATGCAGAAATTTAAATGTAATGTGAACAATCATTTTACTGTACAGCTCCTCGTTTAGGATATCCAACTATAAATCTGTCCCCTAATCACAGTAGCCCCTTACTTAGTTTGCCTTATTCTGCATGAAAAAAAAAACAAATAATAATAAAAAAAAGTAGATCTTCAAATTAAAGAATGCGTTTAAAATGAATGCATACAGCACAATAGTCACTCTGCGCTTTCTTGTTCCATAAACGGTTGACAATGTTGTTCTTCTTTTTATCTGTTTGTTTTTATTCAGTTTAATCTTGTCTTTGATGAAATCACTCCTTACATTGAAGACATGCTGTCCATGAAGCACATCGGCGTGGTCAAATGTCTTCTGCAGAGATGTCTATCATTAGGAATAAAACAGAAGAAAATTGTCAAGGTAAGTTTGCTTTCTTATCCACTAACAGGACTACCTAACGCTACTTGGGAGGTACGGATAACAAAATAGAAAAGTAAAAAAAAAAAAAAATTGTAACATTCTTCAGTAAACATTACTATTGGTGACATAAATTATTTTGAAGAAAATACAGTTGGAAAATTAGTCAAAAACAATTTATTTTGATTTATCCATATATTGGTAACCGATTTGTATTAAAATATTTGGTGCAAGCCCCCCACCCCCACCTCATCATGAAAAAATAACAGTACCAAAATTAAAGGAAAAAATCTTTATGGTGTATGCAACTGTGATGGGAAAAAATATACATAAAAAATTACATAAATTGATCAAGCAGTTTTACTTTAAAAATGAAAACCTAAATTTTATTGCTAAATGACAATCTCTCAGCGTCATTTGTAGGACAAGGGAGATAATTCCAAATTGTTTTTCAAGATTTTAGAAAACTATTCTTGACATGGGGAGGAAGGCATTGAAAAACAACTCAAATTCAGTTAAAAATTATTTTATTTATAAAAATAAAACTATTTGATCAATTTACTTGGTTTTTGGCGTACAATATTTTTTCTGTTACAGGTACGTACATCATAAAGCTTTTTCTTTATTTTTTTGTTTTCTCTTGGGAGGGAGTTTGACATAAGTGACCTTGTCTGTCTGTCTGTCTGAGGTATGGTCTCTACCAAACTCCTCTGTCAATTTTTGGTTTACATACTTGAAACTTGATGTATAAGGGATTTGGACCTGTGGAATAAATTCGATTTGGGTTTTAGTGAGTAAAAATAGCTGCTAAGGGGTCAAAATTGAAAAAAATTGAAACTTGACAGGCGTATATCAACTTAAAGTGCTCTTGTATTTTATGACTGGGTAACGCCAGACAGCCTGCTAGGAAAAAATATAAACGTGTGAACTTACCATAAATATTGATTATGAGTAAAGTGATCAGCTATGTTCTTATATATTGGTTACAGAACTACCGTGGCAATATTTATTTACTCAGAACTGATATTTACTTTAACTGTACAAACTTATATTTTCTACTAAATGTTTTTGTTTAACACAAAATTTATATAATAGACTAAAAGATATATGCTCCCTCTGGTCGTATATTTTTGCTAGTCTGGTTAATCCGCTCATGATATGGGGGACATTTCTAGACGTGTAATATTTATACAAATTATTTAAAAACTATGTGTTGATGCATTATATATATTTATAAATATTTTGAAACATAGCTTGAGTCATAAATCTATGACCTCACATCAAGGCTATAATTATTTTGTTATGGTAATCTTTTTAAGATCTATTTAGTTCAGTTCATAGAACATCAGATTGAAGATCTCAAGGTTTCGGTTTCCATTTCTGGTTATGGCATCTGCTTTATTTTTTTGGAATTTATTATCTAAAAAATGTAGTTAAGATCTCTTGATATTCTGAAATGAGACAAATTTCACAATGTCTTTATTACATTAAAAAATTGTGACTGATGAACAGAAAGACATACATGCATACACGGAAAATACCTTTTATATTAGGAGTTGGTATATGTAATCGGCACTTGTCTAGACTCCGACTCCTCCCCTCCATTATGAAAAAAAAACAAAAGAAGGAAAAATCTGATATACGTACCCGTCATGGAAAGAAAAGATACATCAGAAATCTCGTAAATTTATCAAGAAATCAAGTGGCTTCATTTTTATAAAGAAAATAATTTTTAAGTGAATTTGAGTACTTCTACTTCTCCCCGTGTTAAAAATGGCTTTCTAAAATCTTGCAAAAGTTTAAATTATTTAGAACTATCTGCCTTGTTCCTTCAGACTGTTTTCAAAATGCATGGCAAATATTGCAACTGCTATAACAGCGATTCCCGTGTGGCGTGAACGCACGCAATTAAGCACGCATGTGCAGCACACAATGTTTCCCTGTTGATTTAAATTTGCCACAACAGACATCGAGGTCACTTCCTTTTGACCTTCCCTTCCGTTTCTTTTTTCTTTCTTCTCTCGCTTTTCACCTTAACACTCCAAGAAATATGTGCGACATGATTCGATCGAATTATACTTCTTATATGCAAGTCTAAACTTAGTGAGGTAAGATGCTGTTTGTCTAATTATAAACACGAACACTGATCAATTTAATTTTACCATGAAAATTAATGGACTGTAAATGACAATTCTTTATTTCACAACAGCACTAATGAACATTTCAGAATTATACCTAAACACACATGTTTATTATAGCTATGGATGATTGTAAACTAAAAGCATAAATGTTTTTCCATTGTTCATAATAATTATTCTGTTTTGTATATATGTAATACAGTCCTATGTGTTTTATTTTAATGTCGGAGTCGAGGACACGCATATGTATCCACTATATAATAATCAATAGAGAATTGGGTCCATAATAATAAATATGAATGCGGCATAAATTAAAATATCATATTTTAGTGTATTTTATGTCATGGCATCGCTCCTTGTTTAGCCATAAAATTTGATTTTCTTATTTAAAAATAAAACTGCTTGATTAATTTACGTGATTTTTGGGAGATGATATTTTCTTTCCATCATCTTCTATATATATAAAAGGCAAAATGTGTGTGACCATTTCGTGTATGTCTTCAAAAGGCTTTTCTCGCACACGCTCCCGGGGTCGTTACTATCGCTTAAAACTGTTTATATAGGTCCTATATCATAATATCTAGGATTTGGGAACGCGAGTCGTCTCTAGATTTATTTACGCCGACTTTTATGAGATTCGCGCTATTTTGCTCTGTCTCCTGTTTGTCCTGCATTTTAGTATAAATACAGTGAAATTAAATTAAAACGTTGTGTTCTCGGCTTTCGCGCTGCTTTCCCCCCTTTCCACCATCATCTGGGGGGAAAGTGAAAACTAAAAATAACGATCCTGCAATAACCTCATTTAGCGTCTTCCTGTCAATCAAACCTCTTTTACTAGCTTTATAAGCCTTAACTTAACACGCTAATCAATTACTCTCATTCGTGGTCAAGACGGTTAAGTAGTTGGCTTTGGTCTCCACCTCCGCGTCGTCAAGGCTTCCGGTTTCAATCCCTCTTCCTGACCAAAACTATTTTTTTTTCTTTTACACCTTTAAACACCCGGGCAACGTTTTTTTTTATTACTTCGCTTATTCGTTAGTTTACCCCTCCCCCATACACAGGTTTATTTATGCCATTTTTTTTCCGTTTTGGTTTTGGGTTTGTTTTTTTGTTTTTTTTACATCGTCTTTTTTATAATATTTAAGCAGGGTTATTAATCCCCCCCCCATACACACACCTACAAACACCCGGGCAACGCCGGGTACCTCCTCGCTAGTGGGTACATAAATCATAGATTTTTCTTTCTTTTTTTTTTTTATATTCATAGGGAAGGGGAGAGAACTCTGGACAAGCACCATTAAATCTTGCTCTATATAATTTTAATTTGGAATTTTAATCTCTCATACAGTGATTACTATTTTGTTAATTGTCTGATGTAATGATTTGGTTCATACTTTATCTACTGAGTTTCATATTTTTGCTTCATTTCAGAAATTACTTGATGCTTTCCATTGTGCAGATGACAATAAACAGATCATGATTGTTCCTTTATTACTGGTTATGAAAACTTATGAAGTTTATATGGACAATATCATACTCGAGGAGAAGGTAACATTAAAAAGAAAAAAAAGATGATTGGTCTGACACAAAAACGCTATAAGCTTTTTTTTTTCTCTCATACAAAAATAAGGGTCTAAGAGCTAATGTTATATTACAATACCATTCTTCTGAATCTTTAACTTAATGAGTAGTCCTTCCATCGTTTCACAGGCAAGCACTAAATCAGTTACTTAAAACAGATCTTCTAAATAACCTATATGAAATTTTCAGGACAATGCTTCTAAGACATAAATGTAAAGCAATAGAATCGGTTAATTACAAGATATGTTGAGTGCAGGTGATGGATAGTACAAACACAAAGATGAAGGTAGCATCTCACAACTTCTATTCTCATTTAGAGACTAACCTGCTTGTCAGACTACCCAGAAAACGGTGGGTCATTCACACTTAGAGGGTCTGGAGATCTTTACTAACCTACAAGTTTTTCTATCTTATTTTTGTACATATTACAAACGTCTCACTTGCCACAGTGAATTTTTATATAAACTTTTTTAGAAAAAAAAAAATATTTTTGAAATGAATTCGAAATTATCTAAGTAGGATTAACCCATAGAGTGAATGTGGTGTTTTGGTGAGAGCCTAGCTCAAGGTAAATCCCAAAATAAGACAAATTGTATGACCGAGCCCCCCCTCCCCCCAAAAAAAACAAAACAATTAGAACTTCATGCCTAAGGCAACAAATAAACTCTTGTGACATAGGTGGAAACAGATTGTTAGAATTGTATCAAAGACTTAAAAAAAAAAAAAATAGTACTTGATGCTCCCTTACTAAACATTCAGCAGTATAAGGTGAGAATCGAGGGTAAGTGGAGTACCCCCCCCCTTACACAGTGTAGTAGTGTGTAGAAAATGGAACCTTCTGGCCATCCTTGATGCATTTTCCTCAGAAATTTTCATATTTTAAAGAATAACAGAAGTGGATTCGTGTTATGTAATTTGTGCATAGTGATCAAAATAAATTAACAAAATTATACAAATAAAAATAACACAATTAGGCATTATAACAATAACAAAATTGAAAAATAAGTTTTTATTTAAAATTTTATAAAAAATATGTTTATGAAATTATAAAAATGTTTTTGTTTTTTTTTAATTTTAAAAATAAGTTTTTTATATGAATTCATATAATAAATATATGTTTATGAAAGTATAAAAATAAAATTGAAATCAAAATAACAAAATTTCAAACATCATAAAAAAATGTATCCAATACATAATATTTCATTGATATTCACTTTATACTTAATTTTTGGAAAAAATCATTTAATGAAAGAATACATGACATTAAAAAACAAAAAAAAAATGGTTTTACGATAAAATTGGCAGGTCTTTTTAAATTTAAATCTCATAAATACTTTTTATTTTCATTTTTTACTCCTAAGTTTTTAATGGACATTTTTCTGTGATGATAATACACTGAAAAGAAAACAATACTCTTTTACTTTCAATCTTGTTTTCCTCTTTTCTTGAAATTAATTTATTATAAAAATTACATTTTGGAAAGACAAAAAAGATCAGTTTGATAACAAAATCAATAATCTTACAAAATGTTAAAATTTAAATCCCATAAATGTATATATTTTTTAATGATGAAATAAACATAGTACAAAGTTTTTGTATTTTTTTAGGTGTTTCATGTTGATTCAATGTGTTTTTTTTTTTTTTTATTGGACTTTCATTGTTTGGCCTTTAGATTAATTGACTAAAGGTTCTCTAGAATTCCCCTTATATTAAAGAACAAAATTAAAGAAAAATATCTATGATGTACATACCTATGACAAAATGAAAATATCATATTCCAAAACTCACTTAAATTGATTGAATAGTTTTATTTTTATAAAGAAAGTTTTTAAACAGTTAATTGGAATTGGTAGTCATTACAATTTAATTCTAGTAAGTATGAATTATTGTGGAGTTGTTCCCTTTTGTTTCTTGAGAATTTTTTTTTTTTTAATGGAGTGCAAGACGGTCACTCTTCACTTATAAAATTTGATTTTCTTATTTAAAAATAAAACTATATAAATTTACATGATTTTTGGAATATGATATTTTTGTTTTGTCACTGGTGTATACATCTTACAGATATATCATTATTTTTGTTTTTTTTTTAATATAGGAGAATCCTGATCAGGAACCAAATCAAATTGTTATAATATTATTATAACATCCCCAAAAAATGTTATTTAAAAAGTTACATGAACAGATAATGTCTGACAATTTAATTATAAAGATGACAATTAATGAAAGTCTATGTTAATAAAATATCTAACTTGAAAGATTGAACCTAACAAAAACAGAATAATGTTAGAAAATATCTAGTCTGAGATCAATTACAAAAAGATTTTTATTTTTGCAGGTAGAAAATCCAGAGAAATTTGCAAAATTCATAATTAACATCCATGGCTCCCGGATTGTGCAAACACTTTTTAATTTTAGAAATCCGAAAATTTTTGTTGAGAGTTTCCTCCATCTGACTCCAAAACAAATGGTTTCTGTAATGTGTCAGTTTTATGGGAATTTTATCATAAGAGACTTCTTCAAAAGTTCAACAATTGCAGAAAAAAATAAAGATGCTGTTTTGCAAAAGTTATCGGTAAGTAAAACCATATTGTTAAAATCTTTAAATTTTATCTTGAGGGATATTTTGACATAAAAAATTATAATTACGTGATATAAATACTTTCCCTTTTTTTCTACTGATTTTTATAAGAGCATCAGAATATTTGTTTTCCTATGAGAGTCATTCTAAAAGTAAAACCTATGTTTTTAACTCAAAAAGTTGAAAAGCTATGAAGACAGAAGTGGTACCATTAAAACAAGCAACCTTTTGTGCTCCAGAATTTTTTCTGCATAGTCATCACCATTCTCAAAGCCCTTTTGCCAGGAATTCAATGATGCATCTTTGCTTCTGATATATGTTCATACAGGGGTTGATTTCTTAGTCTCACACTGCCAATATCTGCAACAGAGAGATGAAGCTTTCAGGTCATGAATGCATAAGTTCAGTCATCATAACAATGCAATTTGCAATTCTCTCTGATCCATTTGTGTGGAATAAAAAAAAATGTTGTTTAAAAAGTTATGTGAACAGATTATGCTGACATTTTAATTATAAAGATGACAGTAAAAAAAGTTCATGTTAATAAAATACCTAAAAATTACTTTTGGAATGCCCCTCATAAATATATGATCTTTTAATAATATTTTAGTAACACAAAATACATACTAATATATTCCTTAGCTTAGGGACTGAGTTATGTTCGAAAAATCTTCCATTTAATTTTTTTATCACTTTCTATATCACTTTCACCCTCTCTCATTTGATACCACCACTACCACTCTGCTTATATTCTATATGTCCTTTCTCTCTCTCTCTCTCTCTATTTTAATATTGGAGATAATAAAAAAGAAAGTATAAAAAGATTGAAATCGTCTATAATAGACAAAAGAAAATATCACTACAAACAGTAATATTATTTAACCTATAGTTGTATAGTTGCTAGTGTGTGTGTGTGTGTATGTATGTATGTATGTATGTATGTGTATATATATATATATATACTAGCAGTTCAGCCTGGATTTGCCAGTACTGTTGCCACATTTGGGCAGGAGCTGCTAAAAGCACCTTATCCTGCCTTGACAAAGTTCAAAATAGACTTTGTAGCCTAGTGGGGGGATGTCCTTTTCTCTTCCCTGCAACCTCTTTTCCTCAGAAGAGACATTGTGAGTCTGTCTCTGCTCACCTGAGTTCCAATCTATGGTCTCCCATTGCCAAACTTTCATGAAAAACACTCGTCTAGCTGAAACCACTATCAATAATTTCCCCCTACTTTTTATCTGTGCCTAAACCTAAATGTAGATTTCATGAACACAGCTTCTTTCTTAGAGGTCCTGGATATGACCCTAAACTATATCCAGTGGTGAGGCCCCAGCTTGCGGGCTTTGGGGAGTGTGGAGCCACCCTTTAATTACCATTGCTCCCAGGTCAACTCTGACTCGGAGTGGTAGTACCTGTTAGGGTTCCAACTATGGGTTAAATAGAAACCGATTTGAAAACAACAAATATATTCTATTAAAAATTTTTTCTTCAAAATCTTTGGATTCGGCATTAAATAACCCGAAAAGGGTTGATATGCCGTAAAACAAAAACAACCAACCAACCAACCAATCTTTCTTAGAACTGCACGCCTGTGGTTCCCTGCTTTCCAGATGATTACAAAATGATCATCTTCAAAATTCAACATGAACAATTTCTTGATGAACTGTTCCCTTAAGTAATCCAATTTACCAAATTTCCACTATTAACGATTACTACTAACATTGACTAACGTACACTTATTAACCCTTACCCTGGAGTGGCCTCCAGGCCTTGATTTTTGACTCTTTTGTAAAAAAAAAAAAAAAAAAAAAACTTATTTTTTTCTCTTATTTCATTCATTTTTTTATCATTGTTAAGACAAGCTGTACATTTGTTTTATTAATATAGGTCAATAAATTAACTTTGATGATAATAGATTTTACTATTTTAACAGTACTTAAAAATAAAAATCTCATATGTAAATCACAACTCAACAATTTTTTTTTCTTTGTACATTATTTGCATTAAACTTGTCTAAACAAAAACTTAAGTAAAAATTATTTGTGGGTGTCTCACTGTTTTTTATTTTATTATATTTTTATGTTTATCTTTCTTCATATCTGTTTTGTTCCAGGGTAGTTACAGTGACATTGCCTGTGACAAGGTTGGCAGTCGTTCTTGGCAAGGAGTCTGGTATTTTTTAAACGTCAAACAGAAAATAGCTATTGCCGAAGAACTCTGCCAAAATGTAGCAAAAATAAAAGGGAGTACATATGGCATTTATGTCTATAAACATATTGCACTGGATACTTTTCAAGTCAGCCGTCAACAATGGGAGACATCGCAAGGAGCTTTAAGCAATAAGCGTAAAATGTTTGATGACATATTAGGTGAGTGTTTTTGTTCCTATTTTACATTAAACTCAAATTCTGGAAAGAAACCCTTTAATATTTTGCTGCTAATACATCTATTATATAAATCTCACCTGTTTGTTTAAATGTATGCATGTTTGCCTAAAACTTTCGACAGAGGCGATGGATAGTCACGAGATCAGTATCATTTTGAAGCTTGACACTTTGGACGACAAATATTGGAAAATTATCCAAAGACATTAATTCCTCTACCCTCAATTGGGCACTTTTCTACAGGGAGGGGTCGCTTTTTTTGCCAATATTTTCGATTGTCTAGCCTTAATTTAAACCTACGTCACTTCCGGTTTGGCGAACACATCACTTTTTTTTTTTTTTTTTCCTCCTTCACGGTACAGGTTTGAGCCTGCCTACTACCACTTTTTTTTTTTTTTTTTTTTTTTTGCTTAACACACACCTCCAAAAACCTGGGCAACGCCGGGCAAGATTATATTTCTTAATTTTTTAGATGAGGATTGATAATTTATGTTGAATTATTCAGACTATTGTTCACAATGTTTCAGCCAATGTAACCTCTGAACTTAGCAATCTTTGTCGAACTTGGAAATCTGTACAGAATTTAAAACTGAACTATTGTTTTAATCATGATGCATAGATTTTTCTCATTTCATCAGCGATGATGAGGTATAAATCATCTGTATGTTAATTATTAAAATAATATTAAGAATTAATTGAGACTTTTACCCTGCTATGGCTGATTAACGGAATGCAATCTACTCCTGTGGATTACATAAAAGGATGAGCGCAAAGTTCCATACAGATTCTCAAATTCTACAAGATGTACCTGAAGAAGGGTCGGGTTATATTCAGCTGAAACGTTCTGAGAATAAAATCCGAAATGAGAACAGTAGTCCTAATAATCCTAATAATATACATGGATTATATGCTAATTTATATAATAACTGTGCTCATTCTTTTGTTGGCATGTACATAGTGGTCCCAAAGTAACCAAAAAGTAACAACGAGGGGACACATATGTTCTAAAGTCTTGTTACCCCTACCAAAATGTAACAACTAAGAGACACGCATATCCTAAAGTCTCGTTATCCTACATCCAGAATGAATGTATGTTGTTACATTTTGATATAAATAACACAATTTTGAAACCATCTTTGTTAAGTGGAAGTACATCAGAAATCTGTACTGAGTCTGATATTTTTAGCTGTGTCTTAGAAGCATTGTTTAAGTTTTCTACAGGTTGTCCAGAAGAGATGATTTCTACTGATTTTGTGCTTGCATGTGAAAAAAAACAGACATGTCTTTATTCATCTCTTTTTCTCTTAAATTCAGCCTTATCCCTTCCTCTTATGTTTCCCTCAGTTTTCCCAACTGACCCTGTTATCTTGACTGTTCTACATTTACTAATCCAAGCATTCTCATCCATTCTTTCAATGTGACCAAACCAACAAAGTTTTCTGTTCTGCACACATACTATCTTATACCGTTAATAGGGAAGTTAATTATTTTGGTCACTCTTTAATCCTTTACTTAATTCGTATAAATAAGTTACACATGAATGTATTTTGCAGATTCCAGTCCAGTTGGAAAAAAGTCAAAGAAATCCAAAGTAAAAAAAAAAATTTCTGCTGTAAGTGTTTTTCTTTTATTATCTATAATTGATTGAAGCAAAATTCTTAAATGTCATATTCTCGGTTGTGTCTTAATATTGTTCTTCTTTCTTATATGGTCATATTCTAGGAATATAAATATTCATACTACTTACAGAATTCAATAACTTTATTCAGCATTAGATAATTCATAGGTGGTTGGTTGAAAGAACAGTTGGAAATGACTTATATACCATACATTACGACCATGTAACCCCTACATCCACCTACCTTGAAAATGCTGCTGTAAAACCTGAGTTATATGAAATAAGTCAGAGAGAGTTGCAACCTTGATTGAAGTGAGTGTTCCTAATGATGGAAGTCTGAACAGAGCTAAAGGAGAGAAACAGCCCAAATATCAAGGTCTCATGTATATGAAAAGAAACTGGAATCTTAAGAGATATCAATCATACCAGTTATTATAGGTGCTACAGGGCTTATGAAGAAGAACTTGAAGTCCTATCTAACTAATGTTCCTGGTGAACCAAGTGCAAAAGAGATCCAGACAATTGCACTTCAGGGAACAACAAGGATACTAAAAAGAGCTCTCGGTTGGTTTCAATAAAAAGCAGGGCAATGTTCGCTGCCCCATACCAAGTGTTACAATCTTCAAAGGAAGAAAATTAAAAAAAAAAAAAAAGTTGATATGCCATAAAACAAACAAACTATAAGGTCACACTCGTACTACTACAGTATTTCTAGTCTTTTATGAAGTACAATTGCAAACCTTATGGAAAAGTTTTATTTTGAAATTTTCCTTCTAAAGTTGGTAAGTCTTTCCATCTGTCACACTTCAGTTTGATCTCAAGTTTTTGTTGCTAAACGCACATTGAATAAATGCATCTCATTTTAGATACATTTAAGAGGCTCTGTCTGTTGGTCTGTTATGTTCAAATTTTAAATAGCATTTTCTTTGGTCTGTCATGCTAGAATTTAACATACCATTTTTATCATTAAAACATATATTAAAAGGAACCATCTTTTTTCTTATATTCTTAACATTTTTATCAATCTCTTTTTCATATATATTTATAGGTTATAGTCAGCTTACATACTTCCTAACTTCCGGCATAGCTGTTACCGAAAGCGGTGACTAGGCAAATCAGTTTTTTCACTTTTATTGTTCTTCAGTATTTCTATTGTGAAGCAATTTATTGAACTAAAATATAAGAAAAAGACATTATTGAAAATTAATCCATAAAAATGAACAAAATTATACAGATAAAAACAACACAATCATTATTTGCATGTTTAATAACAAAAAGTGTTTTCAATAATTCTTTTAAAAAAATGAAACTAATTTCAATAATTCTTAATTAAAATAAGACCGAAAAAACTTTTCAATGATTATTAAATAAAAAAAATGATCGGAAAAATGTATTAAAGAAAAAAAAAAAGAATACATGCCCAGGGGAGACATAGATAGGAAAGAAAAAACAAAGGAACTGATTTGCCTTGTCACTGCTTTTGGTAGCAGACACACTAGAAGTTAGGAAGCACATTAGCTGACTATTACTTATATATACACACACACATATATATATATATATATATATATATATATATATATATATATATATATATATACACACACTATGTATCTATTACTAATGGAGATTCAGTATTTGTCTGACACTGAACCTATACTATTACTTTATTACTTGTCCTACTGTACTATGTTTGGTAATGTATAAAGGTCTCGGTCATAGAAGAATGCAAGAAAAAATTTGGTTAGTCATTAAAAATAGTTTTATATAGTTTTGTTATATTACATGTATATCTTTATAGAACAGCACGCTTGCAAAGTGTCAACATTATGTGAATAAGCTGAAGCAAAACGAATGTGACCTGATGTCATGTTTATCTAAAAAAAAAAAAAAAAAAAACTGAAATATACTTTTCTTAATTTTAGATGCGCAATACTAACTTGATTTTTTAATGGGAATGATACCTCATTTAATGGTATATAACAAAACTAATGTAAAATTACCTCTAATGCCTAAAGATTTTTTCTTGTGTTCTCCCATGGCAGTGATCTTTGTACATTGCCCTATCTTTTAATGTTCAATTCAAGTTTGGGGTTAGTGTAGTATCTGTTCTTTTATCATGTCATTATCCTAAGCATCTCCTATTTTTGAGGATAGAGAAGTGTGATATATGTTTATTCATCATATCATCCTCACAGAATAGCAAAAATATGTGACCATAGGGAGCATATGTTTTCAAGTTTTATTTTAATAATTATTCATATATATATTTCTTTTTATTCCAGAATAAAAAAACAGATGAAGTCCTTATTTCTTAGCGAAAGATTGAATTGAAGTGAAAACCTGAATTGAAGCGGATTGTAAAAAAACAAAACAAAAAAAAACTTTTTATTTTTTATATCTATTTGCTTTTGTCTGGTACAAATAATACACAAGTCAATTATGATTTGATCAAACTTACAAAAAGACTTTTATACATTTGACTGTGTTTTAATGATTGACTTATTACCATCATAGTGGATTATAAGAAAATTATCTAAAAATTGTATCGAAAGCTTTGAAAAAAAAATCGAATCGTCAAATTGTTTTATTTCTATTTACTAACATCAAACTTACAAATACTACAATTGTTAGATAATAAAGGCCAGAGAAGAGCAGATTGAAAGCAATAAACAAGTAATGATGTCAACTTGGTGGTTAGGTGACCTCAGTGATGAAGGAGAAGTTACGAATTTAATGCCCCCCCCCCCCCCGAGTGTATTTTAGCCTCTTGTTGCTGTCAGCCTTCAATTGAGTAGACACACAATGTAATCATTTGTTCCAGCCCCAATATACTGGGGATAATGAGTCTTAAATTTAGTCCTGTATGTTAGTTTCTCCCTCTCTTAGCTAAAAGTGTATGACTAATTATACGATTTCTGTAAATTATCAACTCAATTAATAGGTGCTTTCAAGTTTTTTGTGGATGCTAATAGGAAAATAAAAAAAGATGGAAAAAGGGATGAACCAAGGAAAGCTTCTTTTTTTTTCCCCCCCTTTCTTTTTTGTTTTTTTTATAACAGCAACATAGTTTCTGATAAAAGTGACTAGTTTGACTCTGACTAAAGCACAAACTGTTTTAAGTCATAAAAAGCTTTAAGTCATGTCTGGTTATATTTGCTAAAACAAAACAATCCACTGAAAGTGACCAACAATGTTCTTGATATATTTTCTAACATATAAAGTTATAGTGTGAAATTTTTAAATTAAGCTGACATATCAATGTTTGATTCTGACTAACTAATTTTCATTTTTTTTTTCATTGTACCATGTTATTGGCATTCTAATAAGATTTTTTTCTATGTAGTCTCATCTGGACAACTAGTAATATAGAAACATTTTTTCAATTATGATCATTTAAAAAAAACAAAAAAAAAACAAATCAATATCGATAAATAATTTTTAACTGAAGAATATAAACAGTTGCCATACTTGCAACTAAAGTTTTATTTCATTTTCTTTATAAGTTTAAAAATTGTGCAAGCAAATAAAAGCTAAAATTACTTCACTGAAGCCAACGTCATGTAGGTACAGCTAGTTTGTAATAAAAATAAATTGCTCATGGTAAAAGTAATCAATGTAGTCTGGTAAATATTTTTAATTAGAAATGCTTATTTAAATTTGGAGGTGCTTATAACTTAACTTGATACTTCTGTTGAAAAAAATAATTGTCATATTTTTAATTTCTTTTTAATAGGCCCAGAATTATTGTCTTGTGTGGTTTCTTTTTGCAATATCGAAAGATATATAAAAACAAACTTTAAAATCATTTGTAAATAATTTACTTCATTGTCATTTTCTTTTCTCATCTCAATAAAATATATTGTTAACAAGCACACTCTTTTGTTATGTTATAAAGTTATCTGAGAGATACCATAGGCTCTGATTGGGTGAGCAAGATAACATGGGAGGTGTAGTTAGTAATTAAGTTGATGAAAGCATCAACGCTCTCTCCAAGGTCAATCTGGTAATGGCATAAATGTGCATGTTACATAATAATGCATGTGACCGACAGTTGGTGTGTTGCGGGGGAAAATATTTTATCTAGAGAAGGCACCCAGAATCGAAGTTTACACTTTACAAAGTAATTAAAACATAATTCGATAAATGTTGGTTTCACTAATAAAACTTTTAGGCAAAATTTGACTCTATTTGTAACATTGATTGGGAACCAACACATTGTATATTCCATCACAAAGCAGAATAAGAATAGGAAAGAACTTCAACTCACTTTTTGTTTTGGTACATCAACATTTCCTCATTCTCTCGTTACCGCTGGGACGTTCCTCATTAAATTGTCTTCTGGAGTGTCATTCACGTCTTGCACATGATCATAAATGTTATCCAATCTCTAATCTGATCATTTTCTTTCTCTTTTTTATAGTCTTTTTTTTTCTTTACTCGTGACATGATTTCACATATGCATGACTGTGCTATGTTACATATTTCTTTCTGCATTTTATTAGGACAATATGCTTTCTCTGGAATATTCTTTTGAGGTTTGCAAACAACGAGAAGGATATAGAAAACAAGAAGAAATGCAGAAAAAATTTGAAGTGCAATGCATGTAGTCTTGCCATAGCTGTGATCGACTTGTGTAACGAAGCCACTGACACATATGTAGCAACAGCGGCATCTTGATGTATGCAAATGACCAAGCTGTGGCTCGAGGTAACGTCACAGCAGAGAAAAAGGAAGGGGAAAAAGCATGTCGTCGGACAGACTTTTAAGCATGTGTTGACATTGCAGGGTTTTTTTTAACCATGTGGCAACACAACAAGAACTTAAGATGCATGACTCATTTATCTTCCAAACTCTTAACAAGGTTTTCAGACGACCACATTGTCACTGGCTTGAGAAATAAGTGTCATGCGGCTTGATGTGGAAATGACCGATAAAAATACTTTTGGCTATAATCAGCTAATGTACTTCCTAATTTCCAGTGTAGCACTAGGTGTGTCAGAAATTTCGTGAAAATAGTGAATAATTCCACCCCATCTTTTCAAGCTTATAACTCCTCGAAAAATGTAATTCAAGCCCTAATTTTTTTTTTTCAATTAAAGGAGCAAGGACCAAGGTTCCATTAAAGAAAAAACAAATAACGTGGTTTAAAAAAGGTTTTAAACTTCAAACTTTACAGGTAAAATTCTAAAAAAACACTGTTTTTTTTTGTTTTAAATTTGAATATATTATTTATTGACCTTTTCTCTTCAATTTGTGAGTAAATTAATTATTTACTTTTTGGTGAGTAAATTAATCATTTACTTTTTAATAGACACTTGACGCGTGAATTTAAAAAAAAACATTTGTCTAAAATATTATATTCGGTTTATTGGAAAGAACATAAAATTTCACATTGACCCTGAAAATATCGTAAAAATAGAATCAATAGAAAAATTTGATAGATTTTTAAAGTTTAAAAATTGAAAAATATTGAGTTTGGAAAATTCATTACTGTTTTTAAAAAAATATATATATTTCTATTACTTTTAAAACAACTTTAATAGTTTATTTTGGAAGTATAATCCATAAAGAAAATAAACAATCCACTTTTAACAGAGAAATTATGAGATTTTTATATTTTATTCGCAGTTTCGTGTTAGGGGTGTCAAAAATTCCTGCAAAAATTCTGATACACCTAGTGTAGCACTGCCAGAAGCGGTGACAAGGCAAATCAGTTCCTTCACTTTTATTGTTCTTCAGTATTTTTTATTGTGAAATGTTTTATTGAAATACAATATAAAAAAAGGGACATTATGGAAACGTATACAATAAAAATTAACAAAATTATACAGATAAAAATAACCTACCTGTAATTCCACTGCACTTCCTGTGTATATAATGGTTACAAGTACTGCAAAAAATTAAGTTGCACCTGACTGGTCATGAGGATTTTCTTATTTTCAGAGAATTTCTAACACTGCAAACACTGATCAACATTTTTGTCTTGGTGACAATCACTTTCAAGCCTTTACTTTCCATAGCATTTCTCCAAGTTTTAAACTGTACAAGTAAACCTTTTATTGTTGCCATGTAAGAACTCTTCAGCATACCTCTTCTGAACAACCTGTGTGGAAATTCCTAGATAATACCTCCAAAACATTGATGAAAAGCAAGAGACTCAATATAAAACCCTGATATGAACTCTGACTTTAACATTAAAACTTTCACTAAATGTGCTGTTAATTCTAACATGGCTTTAAGCGTTTCTGTACATTGCTTGAACCACCTTCACTTAGCACCAGTTTATTCCTAGTTTATGCAATGCCCACCAGGCAACATCTTTCACCATTCTGTCAAGTTTTCTCTTGCAAGAGCAAAATACAAATTTTTCTTACTTAGGTACAGGCAATTTAATGGCGGAAATTGGTAGGAGGACATGGTTTTGAAAATCAACTTATAATTTTTTGTAGGTTTCCGATTACTTTTTGATTGTATTTGAAAGATTAACGCCTAAAGTTAATCTCTAAAAGAAAAAAATATATATTTACATGTGAAAAAAGTTATAATGAAAAATGTTTTCACTGTGACATCAGAAACTGACAAGTTCAGCTAAATTTTGAAGTTAAATAAATTCATTGTAAAAATCTCTTCAAAAATAATCATTTTTTTCAGACTATTTTAAAGATAATTAGTAAAGTCTTTAGATATAGAATTTAATAAAAAAAAAAACACCTTGTTTGTACAAAAAATATCTAAATTAATTTTCAAAAGCGAGAGGTCTGGCGTCGCACAATCAATACAAACAAAAAGGCGCAACGCATAACTTCTACAGAAGGCCAAAATATCAGAAAGTTAATTTTATTTTAAAAATTTATAGAGGAATTGAAGCATTATTATACCTTAATTTCTTTATTTTTGAAGATTATAAAAATACTACACTACCCATGACCCGTTGGGTCAGTATGTTATATTAGCTATGGAATTAATGTGTGAACGTGACACTTTTGATGTAAAGAATATAGTTTTTTGTGACATAACAGAAACATTTCTATGAAAGTATATTAAAATGAAAAAGGAATATAGATAGATTTCTATGAGTTCTTCTGTTTATAATTGTTTATTTTTGAAAAAAAACTTACAGCCATTGAATTATAAGTGGTTTGCCATACTTATAGATATCTGTACACTGAACAGATACCATAATACTTAAAGTTAAATTCAAATTTTGATATATCTTAATTTAAATGCAAAAAAAACAAAACAATTGGGATGCTGAAAACGTATACAGTAAAATAATACGTTTTATTGTCGCATTGATTATTTGTTCATGTATGCATGCACAACTGGAAGTCGTAAACCGGATGTTGGATTACAACACCCGTTATAAGGTCATTTGAGTTTTATAATTTATATAGATAGATTCATTAATTTAAATAATCCGATTTTGTTATAAAATGAAAGTGATTTTTTAATGAGAATATTTATTTATTTATTTTTTTTTTTCAAACTTGTTGTAATGGTAAATTAATCTTTTTTAAAATAAAGTAAAAGTGCATTTTAAGTGTGAAAAAAGGCAGTTAAAATCGCTGATTACACTGACAATTTATTCATTGAAATATATGCAAAAACACTTGATTAATAATAATTAAAGAGAATACAGTGGATAGGATGCAAATCCTGTCTGTTTCCTTTTTGTTCTTTATTACAGTTTTGTCCATCCATATTTGTGTAAATTATTCGTTATTTAAAATAATACCATTTTCTTTAATTATTTTTTTTTCTTAGTGATCCTGGATCTCAATTTTTTTTTTTTTTTTTTTTTTTTTTCCAGGATTATAAAACCATCATGCATACAAGAAAAATATATTACATTTGAAATTTTTGTGAGAATTATTATGATTAAAATCACATGAAATATTTTTTCAATTTTATTATTTTTTGAGGAAAATATTGAATAAACAATGCTTAATTTAATAATATCAATATTTCGAGAAATTAATTTTTTTTTCAAATTATATTGATTTCACTAAGACAGACTTTAGGGACTTTTTTCGTAATATTCCGGAAATATGAAAAGAAAAAATTTTAACTCTTAACATCTACAATGCTTTATTTTTATTTAAAAAAAAAAAAGCAAACAGAAATTCACGCGTCTTTTTTTAGTACTTAAAAGGTGTTTTTTATTTACAAAAAGTAATACATTTTCACCAAAACTTTAAAAAAATAATAATGGGTTCATTATATTCTATGATTGTTAATTAATAAATACTGAAAATTTCATTAAAATTGGTTGATTTTCTGAATTTTGGTGAATTTTTAAATGAATGGAGGGGTCAAAATGTTTATGCATTTTAGGAATCAGGCATTCATTTTGCTCGTACATACTTCTACTACCAGTGGTACTCTGTCCAGGCATAAAACTTAACAGAAACCACCTCCAAGAAAAAGCTGATCTCTAGCAATTTTTTATCACGAAAACATGTGGAGATAGTTTGTCATATTTTGTCACCTCAGCTCCCAGTTGCAGTAACAAATCGTTCACTGTAAAATACCAGGATTTTAAAGCATCAGTCAGATTATGCACACATTTTGAGAGCTTCCAGATGGGAGTAGTAAATAAATTTTGTCAATTTCCATATCTTGAAGAAGTGCCATGTTTATATCAAGTGAATTTGAAATAATGAAAGCTAATGCAACACTAACCCTTCCTTGGAGCATTTGGGTGAGTCTGAACTGACTAATCCTGCCTTCTCATCCTGAAATCCTTGAGCAACAAGCTTGGTCTTCATCTATAAAAATAGCAGAGTAGGATGGAACAAGAATATCAAGAAGGCTAATAAAGAGTCTGCAGTTTTGAATTCTTAAATTTGGCAATCTACATGAGCATATAATGCACGATGATGCACCTTTTACTAATTTGAAAAATGGTGGCTCTCAAGGTGGCTACATTATTTAATCTGTGCATACCCATCAAATGGTTATTCAACTTTGCCCAACATCAGAAGCAACAAGTGCAGACCTTGCTTTTGATCCAGCTTGATAGTTTTTTCTGTTTTGACTTCTCAACGCAAGGGTTCAATGTAGACGATAAAGGAAGCTCTGTTGATTCCTCAGCATCTGGCTTGGAGGCAATCTCACAAAGACAACATTTTGAAAGTCAAAACAAAAGAGTCCACTATCATCCTGAGCAGCATTTAAATATTTATTGGCAGCCATGACCTTGTCAGCTCTACTCATGATTCAAGATTATTTTATTCACTTTGATTGGACATTTTGTAATTTATAACCCGTACTGGTTTGGGCAGATTAATGAGCTTCATAACATTCCCTGCAGCTATATTGGGAGATAACAGTAGCTAAGTGTTAGATTTATTAAAGTAATCGCTGATGGACAGAAATTGGAAGTTCACAGTATTAATGCTGGCACACCTCAGGAATCCATGCTGGGCCCAACTCTCTTCCAGATTTTCATCAACAATCTCCCAAATCATTCTATGATCACTTGTTGATATCTATGCAGACAATACTACCATCTATGACAATACTTCAAAAGCCGACAAAGACCAAGATTTTTCTGATTCTCTCCTTAGACATGGAGCATGTGGTACAATAGGATTTTTTTTTTTCTTTACACAGTGATCACCACTTATCAAGGCCCGGAAGCCACTCAGGGATAAGGGTTATTGCAAGTACATTACGTTAGTGTGGAGATTTGATGAAGTGTTTACTTAAGGGAGGCGGTTCATTAGGAATTTGTTAACATTGGACTTGAAGACATCCAAGTTATAGTCCGGTGGGAAACAGGCAAACGGAACAGAGTTCCATAGGCGTGCAGTTCTAAGAAAGAAGCTTTGTTCATGGAATCCGCGTTTTGATTTAGGCACAGATATAGAGTGGGGGAAATTTTTCACAATGGATTTAGCTAGACGGGTGTTTTTCGTGAAAGATTGGCGAGGAGGGATCAGAGATTGGAGTTCAGACGAGCACCTGCCATGGAAATAACAATAAAACAAGGATAGGATCGCAACGTCTCTTCTGTGGGAGAGAGGTTGCAGGGTAGAGAAAAGGGCATCCCCACTAAGCCACAAAGTCTATTTTGTACTCTGTCAAGACATGATAGGCTGTTTTTGGCAGCTCCTGCCCAGATATGGCAACAGTATTCCATCCTTGGCCGTACTTGGCTTTTATATAGATAGAGAATTGCATCAGTAGTGAGATATCTTCTGGAGCGGTAGAAGGATCCCACCATCTTTCCAGCGACCTTGGCAACAGACTTGATGTACGTGTTCCATTTCAGATCAGGAGTAAAGGTCAAACCCAGAAGCTTGTCAAAACACGGGGCCTCACCCAGACGAGAGTCATCCATCACAATTGATGCCAGATGGGGATCAGAGCGTTGATGATGTAAGGATAGGAGTTTGGTTTTGGATGCATTAAAGGTAACCAGCCACATATTCCCCCACTGAACCACGCGCTCGAGATCAGAAGAGAGAATCAGAGAGAACTTTGTCATTTACAGCCTTTGATGTTTTGCCGTAGATGGTCGTGTCATCAGCATAGATGTCAACGAATGATTTAAGTATGTGTTTAGGGAGGTCATTGATGTAGATCAGGAAGAGAGTTGGGCCTAGGATTGACCCCTGAGGGACTCCAGCATTTATATTGCAGGCCTCCGATTTTTGTCCATCTACCACTACTCTTATGAGCCTATCGGAGAGAAATGATTTAATGATTGAGAAAACATTTTCAGTTATACCGTAGCTGGAAATCTTGTGAAGTAGACCCTTATGCCATACCTTATCGAAGGCCTTTGATATGTCAAGAGCAATTGTCCTAGAAAGGAAGCCTTTGTCAAGAGATTCACTAATCCTGTGGGATATAACCGTCAGCACATCTGCGGTAGATCTTGCAGAGCGGAAACCATATTGCGTATCACTAAGAAGGTTATTCCTGCTGAGGTGGTTGACTATTTCTCTATTTAATATGGATTCCAGCAACTTACTTATGACACACAGGAGACTTATTGGTCTGTACTGAGAGGGAGAGGACTTATCACCTGAATTCTTAAATACAGGGCAAACTGATGAGGTCTTCCAGGGAGTCGGAAAGCACTTCTCCTTAAGGCAGCGCTTTAATAGTTTCGTAAGTATGGGAGCAAGTTCTGGTTGAAGCTTTTTTAACACTATAATTGGGATGCCATCAGGGCCAGTTGCTTTACTGGAATCTAGGTTCTTGATTAGCTTGGCGACCTCATGCACGGATATTTGTATGCTACCTAGCTTGTTCTGTGTTATAGGAAGAAATATGGGGAGTTGATGGCCTTCGTCGCATAGGGTAGAATTAGCTGCAAAGTTTGCAAATAGTCTGGCCTTGTCTGACGCTGACGAGATGACCTCTGGTCCATTGATAATGGTTGGGATAGAACGCACACTTCTGTTCAGGATCCTATTTGTTATTTGCGAAAACTGGTGGGAACCAAGCCGCTGATCAGCTACCTTGGATTTAACAGACTGAGCATATAGCTCTCTTGCATTTTTTATTACTCTTTTACAGTGGTTGCTGACAGTCCTGAAAGCAGCTTTAGTCTCAATGCATCTATTACATTGGTAGCTATGGAAAAAGTGATTTCTGTGCGCGATAGCAGCAGCACATTCTGGGGAGAACCATGGCTGGCTGTTAGGTTTTTGTTGGAATTTTTCAGATGGTATGAATTGGTCTATGCCTACAATTAACGATTGGGTCAGATCTGATACTATAGAGGACACTTTCTTTTTAAACATGGAGTGCAGAGGTAAATCAGATATGAATGTATGGAAGCTATCCCAGTCAGCCATAGAGTATCGGTATACAGTACGGTGGAGGGGTACATCTGGGGGCTTCTTACATTTCGTTTTTATCTTAACTGATACAACGGAGTGGTCGGAGGATCCTAGAGGAGAATGAACGGAACATGAACATAGATCAGGGGCTAGTTGAGAGAAAAAGGTCTAAGAGGCTTGCATATTGACCGGGTGTATTGGGCACACGGGTGGGTTCGCGAACAATTGTGACCTTGAACGTGACCTTACACGACCTTGAATCTCTGATCACGGCCCAGTTATGATCTTAACCCTGGGTCGATGCCCAATTATGACTATCCTAGTCACCGGGTAATTAATTATGTCGACTGGGCAACCAGGTCTGCCAACCGTTGGTACGTCGCGTCACCCAGTGAGTCCTCGTCAAGGCGTTGGAGGACTCTTCTCGGTTGCACGGTCCTCAAGGCTTGTTCTTCTTGATCGTCTAGTTGGTCAGGACTGTTGGTTGACTGTTGGTTGACTGGGTGTTCGTTGACGGGAACGGGGTCACAAGTGGCAAGTAAAAGAATTAAAATTACATGGAACAACAGCACATCAGCAAACAAACTCCGGAGTTTGGTTGATATATAATGTATTTAGGAAATTCATAAATGATTATCTACAGACGTATGTAGAATTGAAGATTAAATGGAAGCAAACAATTAGATTTGTGAATGAGCTTCTTGTTGTTGAAATACTCGGTCGGAGTCGCGGACCGTTGTAATTATCGTTAAGGTGTTCTGGCTGGTCTCTTCCTAGGTCCTCTGAATTCTATTAAGTTGCAAATTGAGCTCTCTGGCAACCAGCGAGGGGGAGAGAGAAGTTGGGTGGCTGGAGTCCTCTACCAAGACCTTATCTCTGTCTCTCCAGAGATCTCTCTCTGTCTTCTCTCTTCTTATCTCCTATCTCTCTCTCTCTGATTAAATCGAGTTTTACAGATGTTATATAGTAAAACCCTTGAATAATGACAACGCCTACGTTTGTCTTCGACCAATCAAATTGATTGATAACAATCCACCTGATTCCTTCTCATTGGTCAATTTGGCCTGTGGCAGGTATTGTTTTTCCGCCCCCAATTTCCAAAATCAAATTGACTCCTCCCCAACTTGTCTGACCCCGCCTTCTTTATAATGGTTTTTTCCATATTATCAACTGATAATCAGAGGAAATATTATTGTTTAGCTTGTAATAGATCATCAGCTTTCATCTATTTAAAAATATCCGTTTGATATTCTTTCCCCTTTGAATTTATTTGTTTTGTAAAAACATCTGTGTGATTTTTAAAAAATATTCTTTACATGTTAGAATTCTCTTTTAGCGCCCAAAACAATTTGCCAAAAGACATTTTTAGATAAGTCATATTGAAAAACAATTCATGTCGAACCTTGGGCTGACGTCATGAATTCTTTTATCAGGCCCGATCTATTTCGTGTGTGTGTGTGTGTGTGTTTCTCAGATCAAAAACGATCCGACATTTCACCTTTCAATCAACACATTTCAAGCCGACCGACATTTCAGAGCTCTGATTCGGAATATTTTGTGTTTGGCTCGTTTAGTTCAAACGCAAGCGTATTTTGGTTAAAAAAATGTTTTAAGTAATCTTTCGCTTTGAAGTTTAGCAGGCGATTTCTATTTTTATCCCCCGACCGTATGGTATCTCAACAACAAGATTTTTGATACATAAAAATATTAACTAAAAAAAATTTTTTTTTTTTTTTAACCGGTGTTCGCCCGGGATTGATTATCACATTTAATAAAAAACGTCACATCGACCCTACTGATCTGATGTGGCCCTTCTTTGGTGTTACACAATCTGAGTGAGGTCATAAACAATGGCAAAATCATGACAACCCCCCCCCCCTCATCATCTGTCTTATTTGAATGGGTCAGCCATTCCACTTTATGGACGTTGAAGTCACCACAGATGTGGATGTTAGCCAAGGGATGTGAAGATAGTATGTGGTCTATTTTCTCAGATATGCTCTTAAAGATAGTAACTCTGCTGTTGTGGGACCTATAGAGGGCAAATATAAATGCAGTGGTGTTAGCAAGTGCAACCCTGAAGCACATATAGGGTAAATTAGGATCTTCTTTAGAGATATCCCTGCCACACGGGAAGCCATCCTTAATGTAGGCACATATTCCATGCCCATGGCGATCTTCGATGTCAGATTTAGCTGTTAAATTAGAGTATCCGTTAATTATGAACTCATCTAGGGAAGTGGTCGGCCCTATTCCAGTTTCACTTAGAAATAATATGTCCGGTTTCATCTCCTGTAATTGGGTTTCAACCTCTGGAAGGTTGGAACGTAAACCCCTGATGTTGGAGAAGGAGACATGGTAGTAGGGGTCTACGTTGGAAGATGGGGTTCTAGGTTTAATTGAGTTTTTATTCTGGAGATATTTCATGTTGAGGTTTTGGGATTTGTGGAATAGGTCGGCATACTTGGTTAGAGCAGTACAGAGAGGGAAAAAAGACAGGAAAATTTTTTTTTTTTTTTGTAGCACACGAAAAGGTAAAGCCGTAACAATTACCCACTAGTATGGCATCGAGAGGCCCAACCAGAGACTACTGAATGGTCCAGATCCACTCACCAAATGGCTATACAGCAGTCCCAGTACTTTGCGCCTGCTGATAGGACAGCCTCCTTAGTGGTTAATCCAAGGTTCGGGTCCCTGACTATCAGGCGGATAACGTCAGCCCCGACAAAACGTTTACCTCTAGCACCCTTATTAGTGACATGGCCACAAGGACAGACAGAGACAGAAAAATTTCCGACATCTCAGACTACTGGTCACCAAGTAATACCGACCTTTAAAAAAAAAAAAAATGTAAATTAAATATTTTACACATCTGAACGTAACGACTTTTATTCTATAAATAGATAGGCACTCGACCAAGTTATCCGGAAATAGAAATCTTCTTATGCTCTAGAAAGACATGATGATATGCCAGCTACCAGTTGACAAAAAGACGGAGAACGGAACACTATGGCAAAAACGTTAAGTATTTTTTTTTTTTAAACTAATCCTAAATGTTTTTTTTTATGTTACCTTGTTTTTAAACTTCTTTTTCGTGTTTTATTTATGTATTTTGTCTGTATTCTCCTGTCTTATCCGTCACCCCCCCCCATGCTACAAAGTAAACGATAAAAACAAACAAAATGCCGGCAACTAACGATAAAAAAAAATGCCGGAAATTATTCTCTATTAGAGTAGATAAACTTTGGACTTTATTTAAGTAGTTTACTTAATGTATACTATTACTGCAAGCTTGCCTGTATTGAAAATGCTTGCTTCCTTGCTGGCCAATCAAACCATCTAATATAGTTAGCCTTATGTTCAAGTACATTCGAAATATAATACAGTACAAAGAAACAGGATAAAAAAAAATGGCTACCTTTAATGCATTGAAAACCAAACTTTTATCTTTTCACCACGAATACCCATATCCCCACTTGATCCCAGTTGAAAGAAATGGCGGGATCATTCTACCACTCCAGAAAATATTTCAATCCCGACATAATTCTCTACTTATACAAGAGTCAAATACATCCTAAGATGGAGTACTGTTGCCATATCTGGGGTGGAGCCCCTAACAGTATCTTTTCTTGCCTTCACAGGATAAAAACTCTTTAAAATTTAGTGGATGAGAACCTTTTTTGCCTCCCAACTTCCCATTTCTCACAGAAGAAACATTGAGTTGAGTTTGTCTCTGCTCTATTGTTACTTTTTTGGTAAGTGCTCGACTGAGCTCCAATTTATGGCCCCTCCCTGTAAAATGTTTGCAACAAATACTTGTCTAGCTACAACAACTGTCAACAATTTCCATCACTCTCTATCTGTACTTAAAGCTAAACAAAAATTCCATGATCAGAATCTCTTTCCTAGAACTGTCCATCTCTGGAACACAATACTGTAGGGTTATTTTCCAACTGATTATAACATGGCCATTTTCAAATTTACTGTAAATAAGTTCCTGTTAAGCTGACCTCTTAAATATTCAAACCATATTCAAGTTCCACCATTACTGATCATGTTGTCTCACCATCTACTTAAGACTTATTAACATTTATCCTAGAGTGGCCTCTCAGTCTTCATAAAAGGTAACCCTGCCCTTCCGTCAATTGAAAAAAAAACACGGGCTGATTTTCAGGCACAATTTCAATTGTAGAGATTCTCCCTGAAGCTGAAGGGATTGTAAATTTAGGTCCCTACTAAAGACTAACTGGTTGGGACTGTATTCTGGTATATTATGAAGGGTATTCTTTACACATACAGATCACCCTAAAATCCTTTAATTACTATTTTGTTAAGGACAGCATTTAGTATACTTAAGTTACTCCCAAGGTTTTGAACAGCAGTGCTTTTAATATGAACATCCACATTTTGGCATGTGTCTCTGAAGTCCCAGTTATTAAACTCTTTTCGGAATGCTAAAATGCAAAATCCAGTGCTTTGTAGGATGATTAAGCATATGTACGATTTTATATCCTTTAAATGCATTGCAAACATTTCATTAAATTGTGAGGCCAAAAAGAAACTGATTATAAATTTAGGATCCACTTTCTTGTATTTTAAGACATATCTTTTTTTTTTCTTTTTTTTTTTTTACATGGGGTTCACCACTTATCAAGGCCCGAAGGCTATTCAGGGATAAGGGTTATTGCATGTACAGTAATCAATGAGACAGTATTGTAGTAATCATTAGTATTGGGCGGTTAGATAGAGTGTCTTACTTAAGGGGGCGGTTTGTCAGGAGTTTGTTTATGTTAGACTTGAAGACATCCAAGTTGTAGTCAGGTGGGAAACAGGCAATCGGCAGAGAGTTCCACTGGCGTGCAGTTCTAAGAAAGAAGCTTTGCTCATGGAATCTACGTTTGGATTTAGGCACAGATAAAGAGTGGGGAAAATTATTGACAGTGGTTTCAGCTAGATGGGTGTTTATCGTGAAAGATTGGATAGGGGGGGGCAGAGATTGAAGCTCAGACGAGCACCTGCTATGGAAGTAACGATAAAACAAAAACAAGCTCGCAACATCTCTTCTGTGGGAGAGAGGTTGCAGGGAAGAGATAAGGGCATCCCCCACTAAACCACGAAGTCTATTTTGTACTCTGTCAAAGCAGGATAGGCTGTTTTTAGCAGCTCCTGCCCAGATGTGGCAGCAGTACTCCATCCTTGAACGTACTTGGCTTTTATACAGATAGAGAATTGCATCAGTAGTGAGATATCTTCTGGAATGGTAGAAGGATCCCACCATTTTCCCAGCGTCCCTGGCAGCAGATTTGATGTACGTGTTCCATTTCAGATCAAGAGTAAAGGTCAAACCCAGAAGCTTGTCATAATATGGAGCCTCCCCAAGACGAGAGACATCCATTTCAATTGATGCCAGATGGGGATCACACGTAAAGGCAATTTTTCTAACAGTATTTAAGAATTTATCATCTTTTACATCTGTTTCCTTAATCAAGCCAAGTAACATTAATCCATTTTCTTTTCTGCTGTTTTTCAATACACTTTTGACAAATAGAATCACTTCAAGACACTAATTAGATGTTTGATTAAAAGCACATAACAATGGCTAGAATCAATGCAGCACAATTTATGCTTTCTCCCAAACATTTCAGCTGAATCATTTGCAAAATACAAAATTGTATTTGCAATAAGATAATGGCTGACATGTTACTTCTATTTTAACAGATTTTGTTTTACGAGGGTAGTTCTAAAAGTAAAGCTTCCTATATTTTTTTTAACTCAATGTTGAAGAGCTACGAAAATGGGAGTGGTACCATTAAAAACGAGCAACATTTTGTACTCCGAAATTTATTTTTCTACATAGTCACCACCATTCTCAATGCACTTTTGTTAGGAGTTCAATGACGCATCTCTGCTTCTGACATACGTTCATGATGAGTTGGTTTTTTAGCGTCTCATGCAGTCAATATCTGCAACAAAAAGATGAAACTTTCAGGTCATGAATGCATAAGTTCAATTATCATGACAATGCAATTTGCAATCCCCTCTGATCCATTTGGACAGAATAAAAAAATAGAAGGCATTACTTTTGGAGTGTCCTCTGTACTATTATGTTTTTAATTAGTTTGAAATCTAATAGTTTAACATTTGACATTTTTATCCTCCCCTCCCTTCAAACCATACAAAATTATTTTTTAACTTATGATTTAAATTTTATTAAAATCAAAGTAAAAGACACATATATATAATCTATAATATACATCTCCCCTGTCTGTTTAGACGTATGTATGTATGTCTGCTTAAAACTTTCGACAGAAGCGACAGATTTTCACAAAATCGGTATCGTTTTGAAGTTCGATTGGTCAGACGACAAATATCGAAAAATTGGCTAAAAACATTAATTCCTTCACCCTCAAATGGGAACTTTTCTACAGGGAGAGGTCTCTTTTTTTGCCAATATTTTCAAAAATCATCCCCTCTTTTCGATTGACTAGCCTTAATTTAAACCTTCACCACTTCCAGTTTGGCGATGGGCAAAACAGCAAAGACTTCATGTTTTTTTTTCATGTTCTTTTCCTTCTTCATGGTACGAGTTCGAGCCTGCCTGCCTACTACCACTTTTTTTTTTTTGCTCAACACACACTTCCGAACACCTGGGCAATGCCGGGTACTCAGGCTAGTATATATATATATATATATATATATATATAATACTAAAAATTGAGCCATTTTAATTGAATACCCAAACATTAAAATTTTTCTAGGCTCACAACTTCAGTTGTGTAATCTCTATTTTCATACACTTTTTTTACAATAGCATTGTTGCTGTTTTTTTTTAAGTATTTTGGGGTCTGGTTTCTTGCACTTAAAGTTTCCAAATATGTCTCCTTATTTTGAACCTGTCTTGATAGAAGTATTCCAGCTAATATCTTATTTAACAAAATGGTTTCAATGCCTATCTCAAAATTATCTTGAACAGAATGAAATGCTTTCTAATTCTATTATTTGAATAAAAATTAATCATGCAAAATATATATTAAAAAAAATTAAAAAAGATCATTTTTGAATTTGAATTTGTAAGTTAAGAAGTCAATACATGCAGAATTTTTATTAAATAAACATGTATTTATTTAAAAATTTAAAATAAACTTAGTTTCAACGATATACGTCTTCATTAGGCATAGAAACAGTTTGTGATTTTTTTCTTTCCCCTTTTGCTTCCTTGTGGCATGATATCACTCAAAGAGCAAAGTCTGTGTGAGCTTAAATGTTGATTTAAAAAAAAAAGAAAATGTACCATTCAGGAAGATTGTGAATGGTTTGTCTGAAATAAATTAGAGATTTTTTTATTGGTCTAAACATTGTGTATATTTAAATTAGACTTTTAAGTTAAGCAGCCAATACAATGCAAAAGTTTCTTTTTTTTTTTTAATAAACATAAGCAAAAATCACAAACTGTTTCCATGCTTGATGTATATTGTTGCAACAAGTTGATTTTAAATTTTTAAATAAATAAATGTTTATTGAAAAAAATAAACTACATTGTGTTGGTTTCTCAACTTAGAAACTTTAATTCAAATATTTGCACAACAGTTACATTGAAAAAAAAATCACTAAAAACGTTTTTATTTTTTTTAATTATTTTTTATTTTCTCATAAATTTTCACTTATTCTCATGTTTTAACAATTATGATTTGTAAAATATAAATTAGATTTATTTTCAAATAGCTTTTATTCCTGAAATGACTAATAAAATTCTTGCCAAAATAAATGTAGAAATCTAAAATCTGAAAAATAATCAAAACCAAAAGTTGATTGAATTGAATGGCAATCAATAATGGTCACCAAATTCATACAATCAAAAAAGATCTTAATATTTCAAGGCTTCAAAAATATTTATATTTTTCTCTTACATTTCTAAAATGATTGCATAAAAAATATGTATTATTTAGCATTAAGAACAATGTCTTTTTTGTTACATGATTGTGTGAATTTAAAAAATAGGGTTTGTGAAGAATTTTAAGAGCACCAAGGTCTTTGAGAATATGATTTGTAGTTTAAATTCTTATTAAACATTCCTGATATGAGTTTATGCCTAATTTAAAAGAAATTGATTTCTAGAAATTTAATTTTGATTTCTAGAAAATAAGATCGTAGATAGTTTTTAATTTAAGATTAAATATAAAATTATGCATCTCATTGAAAAAAAAAAATATATATATATTGAGATTAATACAAGGGGTGTTCAATAAATAATACCCCTGACCCACTTCTCATAGCAGTAGAGCAATAAAACTTGACACAAATATTAGTTTTTCTCTACTATAGGTACCACCCATTTCTCTTATCGTTTAATGCACCTCTACTGAGACCAAAGTTCCCAAACCAAGGCTGCATCATAAATGCTTTCTTTTCAAAAACAACTTTATGGCTAGGAAGAAGTGAAAGTCAGAGGGTGTAAGGTCAGAGAGTAGAGGGGATGGGATAGGATTTCATAGCCATATGCCCGTGCTTTTGATCTGAAGACATGTGCATTGTGGAGCAGAGGAAGACTGAGCATGACTTTGCCAGCAGGGGGCTGCAGCCTTGCCTTCTTTTAAGCTGGTGAATCCAATTGATTGGGCTTTGATCTCTCGATTATAGTGATAGACTTAATTTTCATCTTGTGTAATCGGTCTTTTGAAAAACTTTCACTCATCCTCCAAATTCACCCGGAAGCACTCAACGTGTTTTCATTTCTGGAAAGGTCAGCAACCTGAGAATCTATCTGGCAGACATGTTATGCATAAATAAATGATTATAAATGATAGTTTCCACAGATCTTGTAATAATATTGACTTCTTGGGCTTTTTAACAAATAGTTATGCATTGATCTTCCAAAATGGAAGCCTCAACTTGACTGACAAATGCCTCATCAATGAGAGAAGCAGGAGATGACAACCAGGTCTGGGAACTGTTTCCACAGATTTCCGACCATATTCATGATGCCAGCAATTTTACAAGTTTATATGATGAGGCATCATTACCATACGTTTCTTTAATTTCATCAAAACTCTTGTGTGGTGTGCATCGATTTGAATATAAAAATGGGATTACTATGCAACAGGCTTCATTTCACACTTAACTCAGTTCAAACATCTGTAAACTACAATTAGTTCAGAGCCATATAACTCAGAGATATAAATCATTGTACATGCAAAATTTCAGCTAGATCAGACAACTGGAAGTGGGTTAGATGAATTACTTATTTAGCGTCCCTCATACATTAAACTTGAAAATGTTATATCGTAAACATTGAAATTTGTTTATGTATTTTGCAGCATTTTATTTTTATTTTTGACACTTTATGTGGGTAATATCCTTAAATAAACAATTAATTTAGTTCTCATGATGCAAAAAAAAAAAAAAAAAACAATAATAAAACAGCAAGATACATAGCTGAAAATGTTTATCAAACTTTTTACAAGGAGATTTTAAAGTGAATAAAATATCACTGTTGATATTCTGAGTTGGCCATCACTGTTTTTGACATTAGTTCAGTATTAGAATGAAAATTGGAAATCAAAATATTAAGCTTTAATCAAAACCAATTGTATCTACTTAATCGTCATGTCAAAATTAGTAAAATATACAAAAATTAAGAAAAATGATAAAGTAAAAAATTAATTATCAATGAAAATAGTTTTAGAAATAAATTGCAAGTAATACTTAAATAATAAACAGGGAAGATAACTGAAGTCTGTTTTGCTATATTTTACCTGAAAATGATGGTGGTCAATTGATTGTGAACTTGTGAAAGTACATGTTTTATGCAATAATATAGTAATATATAGTAATATATTAATTGCGCTATGACAATTAAGTAGATAACATTGATTTTTAATGAAAATTCATTTCTTTGACTTTTGATTTTTGTTCTCATACTGGAAAAGCACCCTATTTTTAATGTATGCAACTTTGTTTTGAAGGTAAAAGAAAAAAAAACTCAGATCAATTTCATTTCAATTGAAATAGTTTTAGTTGACTCAAAACAATCAATTATAATAAACCAGCAGGCCACACGGCGTTGCCTGGTCATAAAATATGCATAAATATTATATTTTAATTCATACAGAAATTGAGAACTGTGCATGCGAGTATTGTTTTTTCTAAACAATTCACTTCTTTTAAGTAAAAACAAAATAATACTCAAGCTGAGATCAAAACCAAAACCTAAAGATAGTTAGTCAAGTATGATAACCAGCTTGACACAATATTTAAAAAGTGTTTTCAAACCTACTTATTCTTAACATAAGGAATTTATCATATGAACGATTCATGCATGCACATTTGTGAAAATGTTGACAAATGGATAAAAATTTGATGACTCAAGTACCAATTTTTCAATTTTGACCCCTTAGCAGCCAGTTTTTCCAGATGAAAACTGATTAAAAAGTTTTCCCCATATCTGAATACTTTATATACCAAATTTCAAGTTTGTAGATCAAAAATTTGTTGAGAAGTGTCCTCACACACATTCTCACTTTTATAGATATATAGATGAAACATTGATTTTCTAGCAACTAATGGCTCAGTACCTCTTTTCATCATCATATTTAGTTTAACGTCTGGCATATGTTGGGTATGTTTTAGAAATCAACTTCCAAACTAATCTATACATAGTTAGATCTACTTATCTCCCCCCCCACTTCTCCAAAATCCATGCTTATCACCCCTTCTCACTACTAATCCTACTACCTCACCTATTCCACATATACAAATCCAAAAACACTTATTCATTCTTTGAATGTGACCAAACAGTCTTCTTTTTGGTACACATTTTCCTATACTGTCCAGATGTAATCTTCCTCTGAGGTTCACAGATCTAATCTTGTCTCTTAAGATGCACATTACGCATCCATCATGTTATTTTTCTCCATGCAACACATATCCTCACTCCTCAAGTCTTTTAAAGTTAAGTCAAACCTTTTTTAAACTGGACTAAATCACAAGATGGAACTTAATATTCTTGCTGTTGCTAGACAACCAATAGAAAGTGTTTGTATGCAGTATCCTCAATTTGTTTGTTTACACTACGCCTGATGGTGGCAGTCATAATTTCACAGGCAAATTTAAGTAGCACCTGTGGTGCTAAATGTAAACATCAGTCTATCTCTTGTTTAAGTTTCTAGCATTACAGACATGTTAGGTGTATAATTAGCTTGTCAATGGTGTTGATGGATTATTATGAATCGGATTATCTGGTAAATGCTTAATCTGGCAAAGATCTGGAACCAAGAAAGGCTGAACTTTACCCTGAACAAGCCTCTAACTGTGTATCATGGAAAAATAAACTCAGTGCTGACCGTGTATGAAGAATGGAAGAATGTACTGATTAATTGGTAAGAGAGAAATTGTTATTACTTCCCTTGAATGAACATCCAGGAAGTGGAGACTATTTAAGGTATGCTGCTCAGGGTGTGAAGTAAGTGGATCAGTAAATATCTGGAGGAAACATTAACACTCTGCTGCAACAGATAAACAAGGAAATGATCATTTGACCAGAATATTGTATAAAATTATATCTCACATATCTTTCAAAAAAAAAAAAAAAAAAAATTTTTGGTGCTTCTACATTGAACGAACAAATCAAAATATTGAATTCTAAGTAAAACCAATACTACCGACATAATTGTCATGGCACAAATTATGAAAAATAATGAAAAAAGAAATTTATGAAACAGTGAAATAATTATATTAAGCTTACTAAAAGAGAGATAATTAAGTTCTGTTGCTTAAGTTACGGGATGAACGTAATTCAAAAATGTTAGACAAACTTCATCTAAAACTGTTTTCCATTAATAATTATTTTTTTACCTTATCGTTTTTTGTAGTTTTTGGTTATGTTACTATTTGTGACATAAAAATTACATAGATATCATTTGTTTTACTTGAAATTCAATATTTTGATTTTTGGATTTCGTTCATTCAATATAAAAGCACCGATTTTTTACATTAATTAGTATATTATTTTTTTAGTACAAAATTTTTTTCAAACAAAATATGAAACAAAAACTATATAACTCCAAAATACATTCTAACTATCTAAATATCTATAAAAGTGTGTGTGTGTGTGTGTGTGTGTGTACATTTCCCTACACAATAACTCTGTCAATTTTAAGTCTACAGACTTAAAATTTGATATACAGGGTACTGAGATTTGGGAAAATCTTTGTAATCAGTTTTCGGCCAGAAATTTGGCTGTTAAGGGGTCAAAGTTCAACGATTTGACCTTTAAGAACTCTACCAAACTCTTCCGCCAATTTTGAGTATAAACAATTGAAATTTTAGATATAGGTTCCTTGGACATGGATCTAACTTAATAACTTGATTTGAGCCCAAAACAATAAATGTTAAGGGGTCATAATAGGGGTCAAAGTTAACAAATATTTTACCTCTATGGTCTCTACCAAATTACTCGGACAATTTCTGGTCTAAACATTTGAAATTTTACATAAAGGGTATTCAGAGACAGGGCAAGCTTTTTAATCGGTTTGGGTCGAAAATTTGAGCTATCAATATATAAATGTATGTATGTATGTTTGCATGTCTGCCTAAAACTTTCGACAGAGGCGACAGATTTTCACAAGATCATTATCGTTTGAAGCTTGACCCTTCAGACGAAAAATTGGCTAAAAACATTAATTTCTTCACTCTCAACTGGGCACTTTTCTACAGGAAGGGGTCGCTTTTTTCGTGGATATTTTCGAAATTCATCCCCTCTTTTCAATTGTCTAGCCTTAATTAAAACCTACCTCACTCCCGGTTTGATGGTGGTCATAACAGAAAAGACGTCACGTTTTTTTTCCTGTTCTTTTCCTCCTTCACGGTACGGGTTCGAGCCTGCCTTCCTACTACCACTTTTTTTTTTTTTTTTGCTCAACATACACTTCCAAACACCAGGGCAATGCCGGGCTGAAATGCTAGTATAAAAATAAAACCAGTTTTAAATATTTATAAAATGTTCAATGATAATTTAAATATCATTGAACATTTTATAAATATTTCAGTTGGATTGATGTAATTTTATTAGCAAGGTGTCATGTCTTTTTTTTTTCTAAACCTCCATTTGTATTACGTGGATTATTTGAACTACTGTTCACATCTTGAATGTTAATTCTTACGTTTCAGTTGATGTAACCTTTGACCTTCTTAAGGTGTGTTTTGTGGAACTCAGGAATCTATGTGGATTTCAAACAGAACCTTTATTTAATCCATGGAGGTAGCTTGCTCTCATTCTGTTTGCCATGACCATGTCTTAAGTAATTTGTAATTGTATTACTAGTATTGCACATAATGAGGATTGAATCACCAATGTCTAAAAGACTGTCCACAAGGGTCCATAGTGCAACAAATACAAGTGTTAAGTAATAAGTTTCAGCTGATATTTTTCTAGAGGTTGAAGGTTCAATCCTCAGTACAGGCAATACTAAGGAAACAATTATGAATTACTTAAGATTTCTACTCGGTCGTAAGTGATGGAATTAGAACAAGCTACCCCTCATGAATTAAATAAAGGGTCCGTTCAAAATTCTTTATAGATTTCCAAGTTTAAGAAGATGCACCTGATTAGAGATTACGTCGACTGAAATGTTGTGAATATAACATCCAAGATAAGAATAGTAGTTTGAATAAGCGAAATTGCCAATCCCCCATCTAAAAAATTTTGAAAGGTAAACCTTCATTATTAATCTTTTATGCAAATGAGCTTGTTGGAATGAAACAAAAGTATAATGCAAAGGGGAGTAACTCCTTACTTCTTTGGGCAAAGTCGCCTCCCTTTATCGGTAGTCCTAACCTTTAAATTCTTGCGACTTCTCGCGAGATCAATGACTGGAAGTGGACACAGTGGGGGGAAAACAGAGTGACTTTGAAAATGGTGAGATGAACATCATTCCCATTCATCCATTTATCATATTTGGACTTCTAACTTTCATCTATTATGTTTTGAATTGTAGTGACGTGTGTGTGCGTGTCTTCTTAATAAACGTATATCGTTATGTAACAGTGAACCGTTTCCGTGTTTGTTCGTAAGTGTCATGTTCTTTCTTCATGAGCAACGTGACCATACCAACGTGAAGGCTGGACTCCCTATGGTAAGATATTTTATGTTATACTGATCTAACGCATCCCACGATATAACAGAGCCCATTTTTAATTGAAATTTAACTACATTTTTTGTATATATAATGAAATAATAAAGTTTTAGCAAAATAATTTAATTTTAGCATTTTATTATTTGCAGGTGACATTTTTGGCATTACCAGACTCTTGTATTTAATTTTCATCGCTAAAAAATAAGATCATGTTTTTTTTCTTAGGATTAAACCATGAACATGAATTTTAAATAAACTTATTTACTCATAAAGGTTGAAAGTCGGTTGTAAAAAAAATAAATAAATAAAAACTCCTAGCCCAGTTTGAAAAATACCACTCTTTGCAAAAATTGTAGATTCCGGAGACCCAATTTGTTTTCAATACTTTTTTTTTTTTTTTCTGTTATGATCTGAGATAACTTTCATTTTTAAATTTGTGATTTTTTCAATATTGGCTTTTTCCATTATTCCAACCAAACAAAAATTGTTTGTTTTTTTCATGTTCTTTTTTTTTTTTTTTTTTTTGTTAGTTAAAATCCATGAAAATATATAATATACATATACAATAGGAAAACTGTATATACTTATAAGAATAAAAAAATTATTCATAACTTTTCTCTGTTTTGATATTCGGATAATGATTAGTCAGCACATTGATCAGCGATTGTTGAATGGCATCAACTTGCACTGGTGGGCAATATTCATCTTCTGAAGATCTAAAAACAGAAAAATAGAGATTTATATTATTTTAAAAGAAAAAATAGCAAAGCGTTGCAAGGAATTGAAATGCCATCATTATTTGTGCTATAAGAGAAACATCTAAATAGGTACAAGCCATTGCTTTTTTTCATTGTGATATACTCGATCTATTGGGATTAATATTTATTGTAACTATTGTGACAAAAAAAGCGACTAAATAAAGAAAGTTAAGAGTTATTGCCCTTTGCTCTTGATTACAGCCTTTGATGACTGAAGTTCAAGAGGCCAGTGAGAGATGAGCAAGATGGCGACACGCCAGATACTCAATATCATCATGTAAATAATTTAATATTTCTACTGTACATAAAATAGGTTAAAGTACGTATGAGACTATATACTTATTATTATGAGATCCTGATGTTACATTTCTCTGAACACAACACCTATATACTACTAAAATATGTTTGTTCGTTATGGAAGTCTAAGTATGTATCTCAATATAAACAAGCACCAAAAGTTCAAATCGGATTGGTTAAGATAAGAGATACCCAGAGAGGTTGAATACATAAATTAGAGAAACTGTAGAAAAATGACAGAAGTAAATAGACAGCACACAAAATATAATTCATACATGTTTAACATTTTAAACATTGATTGTCATTTTCTCCAGTGTTTATCCAGCAAAGTCAAGTCAGCACATATATGATCAAAGGTTTTGTCAGAAAAAAACTCTGGATATCTTGAGATCTTATTGTAGAATAGTCAACTAATTTTGTTTCAGCCATCCTCTTGGCCATTTTCCAGAGGCTTCAATCCTGAATCTCATTTTCACAATATTTCATTGTTTGTATGCATTACATGTTTTTACCAAAGCAGATAATTTTCGCGTCTTTTGTTCAAGATCAGCGTAACTTTGGACACAGTTGAGTCCAACGCAACAGCCTGGTCTCCATAAATGATATTTTTCTTTCTGCTTACTTCATTAATTGCCAACATTCGGAGCTATACAAATCAAAAGTAAAAGTTTGAAACGTTGACATTTTATACAAACTGACATAGCTGTGTTTCAGTTATCAGCTTCCAACTGACTACAATAGGATTGCTTTCAAGTCTAATGTAAACAAATTCTTACTGACCCGTCCTCTTCAATAACATGTCATCATCTGTGTGCATTACATGACCATACCAGCAGAGACGATTTTCTCCGATTTTTGATGTCATAATTGACTTTCTCTTATTTAATTATTTACTTTATTCAATTTTTAATATTTTTTATCAGTTGCCATTCCTCCCACTAAAATTCTAAAAAATTCAATAAAGATGAAGAAATATGTACAGTGATAAAATAACAAAAATTCTCATGTTTTTAGTCGTATATTAATATTCTTTTATACTGCATAATTTTGTACAATTTTTCTTCCTTCAGTTGTTGAGGCCAAAAAGGAAAAGAAAAATATCAACAAACAATTTAATCATGTCGTCGTCGTAAGAACTCATCTTTATGAAAAGCATACAGCAAATCATGTTAGCACACCAGTTTCTGTTAGATCATCAATATTAAGTGACAGTGAACCTGGTCAGTATTAAAATGGGAAATACCAGGTTCTATCTGCTTGTATTGGCATTGTTTCCAGTCGTCTTCAACTTCTCCTTGCCACTGGTCTTAAGCAGTGCTGATTTAGGAGAGATATGGTTAGAGAAGAGATTGTGAAACCCTTTCTTCATAGGCATCTTTATTATCTCCCAAGACTAAACAGAGGCTATGACTTATTAGGGTGATGGAAATGACATATGCCTTCTCCCATCTAAAATTTTTATTATTCAAAAAATGCTGATTATTATGAATTACACAGCAAAATTTTAAACAATCATTTTCTTCTTTGATTATCTGTTGCAGCAGGGTGTTAATATTTTCAATAGACTCTAGACATTAACTGATTCATTTACTTCACACCCTGAGCAGTCAGCATGTCTGCCTTAAAGTCTCCACTTCATGTATATTCACTCAAGGGAAGTAATCCATGATCTCTTTCTCTCTTATCAATTAAGCAACACTTTCTTCATACAGTGTCTGCATTGGGTTTCTTCTATTGAAATTATTATGGAGTCACTAATTGGGTGCCCTGTGATTGGATAAAAAACAACCCATCACAGGTTACCTTTTTAGAGTTTCGCCCAACCCTATGAGAGCGGGTTTTACAAATGCCCTTCCTCTATTGCTCGTGTGAACTCCCAGCGGCAACACATTCTCGTCTGTTTTCGCCATCATCTAAACACCAGACACGTGATGTTTTCATACAGAAACAGTAGCACAGAACTCAAGGTTCTATTTGTTCAAACCAGCCCAAAAGACGCAGGAAATATAAAGCAGTTCTCGGATGTATCTTTTAGATAAGTTCCCCGCAAACTGACTGTTTACAAACACCTTTTTTTTCCATACTTCATCTGTAAATACAATTTTTATAACATTTACAACTGTGCTGTGTTCCTTTCTCTTTGTCTGCATCACTATATTTTGTTACTGAATATAATATAATACTTCCTCCATAATACCCTGACCAAGCTTTTAACTGTGTAAGTCCAGCTGTCTTTAGATTTTTTATATGTACACCAAAGGAACACAAACGTAGAGTCAGGCAGATACTTTCACCCTCCCCCACTAAAAAAACAAAAAACAAAAAAAAAAATATTAAAAGAAAAAAATGTTAAAATTGCTAGTAAAAAAATGTCAATGTTTTTTAAGGTCTTCTAATTCTACATATACGTTATGACCTTGCAGGCCGGTAATAATCAAGACAAACACAGTGGTATAATAAACAAAAAGTGCATTGATGAAAATATGTTAGAGAAGTGCATGTCATAAATCGCTGTTATTTACTTCCTTTCCACTACAAGAAGATGTGACGCAAGGTCGAAAGGTGGGAAGAGTCAAACCAGCACCCCTAAAGGAAGAGCATTTGGCCTGTTAAAAATTGCCGGAGTAGACCCGTTAGCATTCCCTGGTAAGAGTGCCTCAGACAGTAAGGAATAAACATACTCCACCCATAATATGGAAAACAAGGCCCTGGAGGATGAACCTCCTAGGTATTACCAAGAACAGTCTGGCAGATAAAAAGCCACCAAAATGACAATTTCTGCCCGACTGATTGTTGAGATCAAAATCTTTACTGGCATGTATCAGCAATCGAAGCAAATGGCCAAATAAATGGTGCGAATTGTCGAAATGTTTAGACGTAACTATATTTATCGTCTCTAGGTATGGTACTTTTACAGACTTTGAACCAGACGTATCTAAGCGTCCGCTCGGCTTTACCTGGAACATGACATCAACCGCCAGATTATGCTGAGCGTCGCCAATGATCAAATATTAACAATAGTATGACACAAAAAAATGGAAAATGTAAGACAAAAACATAACGACCGTGAATTTGTTTTCATATTTGTTTAATGTTTCATGGCAAACATTTTTATCTAAAATTAATAAATATGGTGCCAATAGTCTCCATGCTTTCCATATAACATCTAGTTTCTTTTTGCTTTTGTTTTGTTTTTGCTTTTTCTCTCTTCCAATATTTATCTGAAAGTTGTCTGCTCGTTGCTCGACGTCTTATGTAAGATGTTTTTTTATTTTACTTGAGAGTCACCATTTATCAAGGCCTGAAAGCCACTCAATGGTAAGGGTTAATATAATGAGTGTAAGATGATAGTGTAGTGATTGTTAATTGTGTAAATTGAATAGAATTTTATTATTTATGGGGACGGCTCAACAAGAACTAGTTTACATTGGATTTGATTACAAGCAAACCAAGCGGTTGATGACGTCATGTTCTGGGTAAAGCCGAGCAGATGCTTAGATACGTCCGGTTCAAAATCTGTACAAATACCCCATTAATTCCTGAAATGAGTAGACCAGCTTACCTCATAATAATCTGTATTAAAACAAGAGCTTACCTTGCTATAGTAACAATTGTGGGTTGTGGAAGACATGAGAAAATGGTATCAGCATGTTGCATTAAGCTGTCAATTTGTGCATCTGTACTGATATGGTGTGGCAGTTCTGTATCATCACATGTGCAGCCAGCATCATGGACTAGAATATAGTCAACATCGTCAGATGAAACCTGTAAATCCTTCACAAGAGATTCTAAGATATCCCATCTATTTTTGAAAAAAAAAAAAAAAAGAAAAAAAAAAAGAAAGAAAAAAGAAAAGAAATACAATATTTTTATATGGCTATGTTTTTATTTAGTATGTAATTACCAAAATAGATAAAAGTTTTTATATTTTAAGTTCTCAATATTTTATAAAATACATAGATTAATTTGTTTTGTAGACATAAGAAAGATGTGTTTGGTTATGGTGCCTAAAACCAGGGAAAGAACCCGGGATATTTAGATATGTTCGGTTAAACAATTCCTTTTGTCAACAACAGTAACAACATTTGCTCATAATAGTAGCAGTAATTATTTTTGCCAACAACAGTAGTATAATTCTATTCACCAATAATAGTGATGAAATTCACTGTTAATATCAACAGTAGCAGTAGTCGTTTCTTCTCTTCTGACAATACGAGAGATAAACATCTGTTAAAACACACACACAAACAACATGGTGTCCAAAACAAAACTCCCAGCAAAAAATCTCTGCTTCGCTTTATATATCCAGGTAAGGTCACTTGGTGGTGTCTGTGTGAATCCTACTTACCGCAGCGAACATGTGATCAGATTAGATACTTGATTACAACTTGGAGGCTGCATTTTCTGTGTCAAATCTCGTGTCTCATTCTTTTGCAGCTCAGATTTCTCGTGCACTTGATTCTCTTCACCCTCAAAATTTGTCAGCTTTTGTCAAAATTTGTCAGAAAGCTAAACAATTTCTGCTAACAACAAATTTGATCTTAATATTTGTGTAAATATAATTGTAATTCTCCTGGTACAGATTCCAAAAACAAATTAGCAATTTAATTACTTGAAATTTTTCACATGATCCCAGCATTCTATCATATACGGACAAAATAGCAACTTGTGTTCAATGAATTGGATACAATGAATCATTTTTAATTTCTAGCATTTTTTTTATTTTAGGATTAAATAATCTCCAAATAGTTGCCACGTTACAAAACAGACAAAATGAAATCAGACAATAGTTGCAATGCCTGTAGATGAACTTGTTCATAATATTGATCATTCTTTAACCTGTTTATTAATGCAAAAAACCAAAATATTTTATTTTATTTTTTTTTTTTTACATAGGCGTCACCACTTATCAAGGCCTATAGGCCACTCAAGGATAAGGGTTAAAGAGTGTAGAGTAGTCAAAAGGACAATATAGTAATCGATAGTAATGGAAGTTCGGTAAATTTGTTAACTTAAGTGGAACGGCTCATCAGAAACTTGTTCACGTTGGACTTGAAGACAACCATATTATAGACAGCTGGAAAGCAGGAAAACGGAAGACAATTCCACAGGCGTGCAGTTCTAAGAAAGAAGCTTTGATCATGGAATCTATGTTTAGGTTTAGGTACAGATAAAGAGTGGGGAAAATTATTGATAATGTTTTCAGCTAGTCTAGTGTTTCTTGTGAAAGTTTGGCGAGGGGGGGACCATAGATTGAAGCTCAGTTGAACACTTTCCATGAAAATAACGATAAAGCAGAGACAAACTCGCAACATCTCTTCTGTGAGATAGAGGTTGCAGCGAAGAGAAAAGGACATCTCCCACCAGGCCAGGAAGTTTGAAAACAATAAAAAAAAAAAAGCTGGTTTTAAAAAAAATTGTGGAAATAAAACTTATATAATTCAAGTTAATGGTTTTACAAAACTTTAAATTTTTAGGGAGTTAAATCCCTTTTAGAGCGTTTAGGAGTAAGGTCATATTCTCTTGCTTGAGCCCAGGTCCTTATTATAATAGCATTACAAGCGTATGCTGCACATCCTGGACATCAGCAATATTACATACCTAATGTGCTTCAACAAGTCATATCTTTTTTATTGGTGGGTTAATTTTTAAAACAATTACATCGCTGGAAAGAGAATAGAATGTTTTTATGCTCCTAGTTAAAAATGAAAAAATGTTAAAAATTTATGAAAGCAAAAAATGAAACTTTTTTTCAATGTTTATATTTCATACGTTTCTCTTTTTTTTTTCATTTTTCTTAAACTTTTTCTTCTAGGGGATGGGACATCCAACCAGATGTCTGACATTTACCCCTATTTTAGTGAGTCCAACCAAGAAATCTTTTCAGGATTCTAGCCGTCCCTTTCAGTGCAATCGTTTGTATTTCACTTGCACTTGGTTCACCGGGTATGCTTGCTATGTACTTTTTAAAGTTCTTTTTCATAAGCCCAGTTGCTCCTATGATGACTGGTATAATTGAAATGTCTTTTATACGTTACGTTTGGATACACATGTGCAGGGTTAAATTTGATTGGATATAGCTGAAATTTTACAGGCTATATAAGCATAGAAGTCCATCTCTACTGGACTTTGATTTATATTTTTACGACCACAGGAAGCAAAGTTACGACCGAGCAAAGTTGACAAAGAATATTTCAAAATTGATAAGATAAATTGGTATATATTATCCATTTTCATATAGATAATAGTTTCAGAATTATTTTCATGTATATGTAAATATTTGATAATTATTAATTGTGCGGAAATTTCTTTAAAGTGTTATCTTTTATAAAAATTAAAATCTGTTTAACGGGGAAATGACCAAAGTCAGTGCATTAACGAGTTTCTTTCGTATTCTCTTAAAATTTTTTAAAAAATTTAAAAAATGTTTTTGTGTTTGCTTTCAAAACGAAAGCAGAAAAATCAATTTCATTTTTTATTCTGAGTTTGTCAATTTAAAAAAATTATTTTCAAGTTTTTCAAATTTGATTTCCAAACAATACTATTTTGTTGTTTTTAATGCTTTTAGTACAGATGTACTAAAAGCATTAAAAAAAAAACCAACAAAATGTACTAAGTACATGCGTTTCTGTCATCATGGTATTTATAACTTCTTTACTTGTACTTAAGGTAAAATTGTGTTTTTTAGTGGTAAAAAAAAAAAACAAAGAACAAAAAAACAAATATATAACAAATAAAAGGTACTTGTGCACTTATGCTACCATGCTGAATAATTACATTATTTAGAAACTCATTTTTAACATGGGGAAGAAAGGGTGTTCTGTTAACTATTCTATAAATAATGTAAAGGTTTCATAATAACTTAAAAATAAAAAATTATACAAAATACTGTTAGAAACACACCCAATATATGTTACCATAATATATATTAGGTGGTTTTCTAAGAGTATTTTGTTTTATTTTTATTTTTAAGTCATTTTCAAGATTTCAAATATTTAGGTATCAATTAGCAGCCATTTTTCTTGTTTTCACCTACTGCTCGACATTATATGTTTTTCAAACTGATTAAACATTTTAAAGTGAGTAAAACCACTAAAAACTTTTCCAGATAGGTAGAAAAGAAACTTATCTTGCCTTTGATAACATTTATTTGTTATATATTTTAATTTTTGACCATTTTTTTTTGTACCTCTGTGGATTGTAAAACATACTCTGCTTTTGTTTTGTTTTTTTTACCTTTGGATTGATCTGTCAATTGGAGCTTTTGGATTTTTATTAAGAATGTGAAACATTTTTTCGAGTTCCTGCAATTGTTTGCTCCTGGATTCTACACATTCTTTTACAGCCTGAAAGTTAAAAAGACAAAAATTAGATAATACTTAAGTGAGACCGCATTTTAAGCTTGAAAATGTGGTCAAATATCAAAGGTTTTCAGAACAGAAGAGTCACAGTCAAAAATCTGATGCTCAACATAGAACGGCATCAGTTTCTATTCATTATAACACACAATAATTAGCAAAAAGAGAACTAAAAACCTCACTTATAAACATAATAAGGTTTATTTACATTAAACAACAACAGGAAAGTAGAAAGTGGACATTGGCTTTACTTTCAGCAGCTTTATGACTCTCGCTTCCTTTATTTTGTCCTTTAGTTCTCACTTTTGATAAGTGATGCTTCTGACAAAGGAAGAAGAATTGCTGTTTTCTGGGTTGGAATCTATCCAGCTAACACTTACTGTTGGCAAGTTTTTGATCTTGAAGTGGTATTTTTTGAGCTTCTTACATCAAGTGGCTTTATAAAAAGACCCCCACCCTCACCCAAATGTTCGTTTTTCACTTCTCCTACACGTGCAGTAGTGAAAGATGCAGACAAATCTTGTCTTAAAGATATCACAGATCACAGTTGTCAGTCCCGTTTTCATGAAACAGTGACTATATTGCCATTCTTATTTTTGAAAAATAATTGATTATAGACACTTATGAGGCTTCTTGGTTGTGGAAGACACATAAGAGTTCCCTTTGGGATCTGTGCCAGAATGAACAAATAGACTTCCTCAGCATCAGCAGTGAAGTGACGGTTACTCAGTGGCTAATAACACGAACTGACAACCTGGGTGTGCACAATTCGAACCTAGGTCGTTCCACAGAAACGGTTTAACTTAGGGATGTGGGCAACTTTCACATAGTTCCTCCCATAAGTACCAAATATCCTAGAAAGAATTCCTAATAGAAAGATATCAGGGAAAGGAATGGCAACAAAATCATTAGGAATAATATTCAACAACAACAAAGCATTAGCAAGAGAATGGTAGAAAAGGTTAGAAAATACAACTAAGTGATATCGAAATAAAATAGGGATGATCTGATGGTATAGTCTACAGTAAAGGTGACATTGTGCCACTTCACCTCTTCCTTAAGAGCATCAGGCTGAACACTGATAACAACTGCATTCTAAGGTATGAAGTGTGTTCCAAATGTAATGCCTCCTACTATTTTTATTGCACCTGAATGGTTCAGAGGGAATTGCAAATTGCATTGTTATGATGACTGAACTTATGCATTCATGACCTAAAATTTTCATCTCTCTGTTGCAGATATTAATCGTGTAAGACTCTTATAAACCAAGTTTTTGGCCAACACTGTTTCCTAGTTAAGATTCTGTTCACGTTTGACTTACATTAAAATTTCTGTTAATATTTGGTTATGCCTTTCAAGTAGATCATTATTTTAGGGAGAAATAATCGATAGTAGTAATGATGCTTATGTTGAAGTTCTTGGCCATATCTCATACTTTGGCACTGTCAAATCCACCACCAGGATCACTGAGAAGTCACTGTGTTGCCCGATAAATGCTTATCCAATATTTCATAAAGTTTTAAATAAACATAGATGATCGTTTAGTATTTGTTATGTACCCAGCACTAAACCGAGAAACTTCATCAATTATGTGTAGGTATCATAAGCTAGAGTCCAATTGACGTAAATTCACAGCTACCGTTTAGTTGTAGCTGTTAGCCCATGAAAAACCAACGATAATTTTGGGCGATAGTTTTGCATGTTTTCTACATGTGTCACATTTTAAGATAACACCAATCTACTATATCAGAGTTAGTTATCTGTACCTACAGATTTCAAAAGTTGTTTTAATTTCTCTGCAGATCTCCAAAATGTTGATGCAGTTTAATCAGCATCTTAATTTTACAACTGTCATCCATGTTCTCATCTATATATTAATATGATAGCGTGTGTTATTTTGTGTCACATTTACATCTTTTTTCTTCAGAGTGACTGTCATTTAATTGTTATGACCTTCCATTTCTTGTAATAAATACTTTTACCAAGAATTCTTCATAAGTTTTCGTTTTGGTTTTGATTATAGCTGATGCCACTCAAGTCATCTATTATTTTTATAAATAATTTTACCATCATAATATTCATACATTTTGGCTTTGGTTTCAATTATAGCTGAAGGAACTCAAGTTATATTCATATATTTTTCTTCATAAGTTTTGATTTCAGCTTCGATTCAAGCCATATGGATATATTTTTTATTTTTGAACTCACACCTTCATAATGTATACAGAATCAATAGAAAATTGATTCTGTAATAATATACACAAAATCTGCATAAATTAAAATATATTTAAGTGGATTTTACGACCAGGCTATGCCGGGCATCCCTGCTAGTTTAGATAAATATTTTTGCAGTTATAACAAATGAGCTGCAATAATATCAGGGCGTTAGTTTTTCATTAATACCTTTGAAACAGAAGTGCCAGTGATATCAATGTAATAGTGTCCAGAAAATGTAAATTATAATTCTACTTCTAAACACCACAGCCATGTCAGAATTCAGGTCCAGAACAGTTTTTTTTTTTATAAAGTTTTACTTAACGGAAGCGGGAGGTCTATATCCACCTTTATTTTGCATCTAGTATTTTGGTTGGCAAAATAACTTTATGGATAAGAGTTTACAATTTTACTGTCACCAAAATGTAAAGCTTGTGACTTTTTTTTATAGATGTTATATATACTTTATACTATCTCTATAATTTTTCAGCCATTTCTTACCACAGACTGTCCTGGTACATACTGTATCAACTACAAAAATTATTGATTCCATAACAAAAATTTAATTTTTGGAAGCGTTGTTTTGCATAAAAAGCATCATATTGTGTATTTGTCTATTAATGAACCATTTTTTTCTGAATTAAAATTTTCTGTAAATTTTACCGACTCATTTTTATGTGGACATTCTCTCCACTAATGAAGTACGTTTTTACATATCTACTCGTTTTACCATACCTGTTAGACAGATGTGTTCCTTAGGTTTTGAAAACGAACAATTTGATTTACTCCTTTACCTTGGTCGGTGAATAATGCTGCCTCTTGCTCAGTCATCACAATGTTATCATTTTGACTTTCTAATTGCGTGACTAAAATTCTGTTTATGGAGGACTTCATCCTGTCATAATATAATTTGTTTGACACACATGCTGTTAGGATTAATTATCTTTTCTGGTTGGGTAACTCTACATTATCCAAACTCATCCAAAGACTCATCTTATATTTCGTGCTTCTTTGATATCTTTTGATTAAATTCTATAATGTAGTCAGAAATTGTCATGCGTTCTGATGTCTGGAATCTGTCAAAATTTCTGTATGTATTTCGGAAGTAAGCTTGTTCAAACTCCGAACAAACGTGTATGGAATATAACTCTTAATAATCTTAACAGCCAGTTCTGAGGCTGCTTTATGGCTGTCATCAGAACCACAAAGTTACCATTCGCCAATGCATGGAGTTTTGTTGTCACATTTGTACTGATACACCAATCACTAGTCTCTTCATCGGAGACGGTTCAAAAAAAGAATTTCTCAATCTAATAGGTGCCACACTATCTACCAAGCTCCATTGTTAAGTGTTGAGACATTATGTTGAACAAAGATGGTGGTGAAGAATCAGTGCAGTTCCAATCTCGAGTATTAAATAATTCCTAGTAACAAAGGTGGCGATGAAGAATCAGTGTAGTTCTGATCTTGAGTGTTAAGTAATTCCTAGTAACAAAGATGACGGCAAAGAATCAAATGCAGGTTCTATATAATATATTGATAATTTTTTTTGACCAATGAGAATAAAGACGAATTCCCCAAAACAAACAGAAAAAAAAAAAAAAAAAAAATTATTTTATTTGTTCATTTATTTGTTTATTTTTATTTTTTTATCTATTTTTAACATCTTTTAAAGTGTTGTCACAAGTGTAGGCGAGTAATATATCGTCAACCCCAAAAAACCAAAATCAACAATTTATTACCTATATTTTTGGTATACATGCACGCGTCTACGAGACATTGCTTGAATTCTTGTTTTATTAAATAATTATGGAGTGTTAAATTCCAATTGTGAGCACTTTGTCTTAGTCTGTATAACGATTTATTCAGTTTCAACACAAAATTTTTATTTTTTCATTTTAAATCCCTCTGGAGGGTAAATATAGATTTCACAGTCAATCGGAGGATTTAAATAAGCATTTTTTTTTACATCCATTTGATGTATTTTTAAATTGTATTGAGCAGCAAATTGTAATAAAATTTTAATTGTCGTTAAACTTGTCGTCGGTGAAAATGTGGCAAAATATTCCACTCCAGAAATTTGTGAAAAACCTTTTGCAACAAATCTTGCTTTAAAAGTTTCACTGCCAGAAGCTGTGATTTTTTTGGAAAAAACCCAGCGTGAAGAAATTATATCCTTATCTTTTGGTTTTGTCACTATTTCATATGTGTTATTTTCAGATAAAGCTTTCAATTCAGATTCCATAGCTTTTTCCCATTCTTGGTGATTTTCTGAATTAATCACCTCATTATAACTTCCTGGTGCGCTTTTCAACGAGTAACAGTAATCCACTGCGTGGTCTTGTATCTTTTCAATTTTTAAGAAGTCTGGCCTTTTTCGCTCCCTTATCGGGTATTGATGTGTCTGGTTAATATTTACGTCACTAGTTCTACTGCAATTGTCGTCATTATTAATACTTTCATTGTGGTCGATTAAGATACTAGGTAATATTTCCTCACGGTTTTCATCCACTGGCTCGCCATTTTTTTAATTTAATGTATCATTGAATTTTACACATCTAACCCTTTTTATGGCATTTTGGTCTGGAAAGTAGATTAAATATGCTGGACTGTTTTTATTGTAACCTACGAAAATACCTTTTTCACTTTTAATATTTAGTTTACTGGTATTTTCTATAAATGCAAAGCAATCTGAACTAAATATATGCATTCGGTTCATTTTTGGTTTTACACCACAAAACGTTTCATACGGTGTTTTGCCTAATCTTCTATTGAACGATCTATTTCTGATATATGCTTCTGCCATTAAAGTGTACGTCCATAAACTATGCGCTAATTTTGATTCCCTAAGTAGACATCTTGCCATCTCAAAAAGGGTCCGCCATGCTCTTTCAGTGGTGCCATTTTGAAATGAGGAATATGGTGCAGAATTCTCGTGTTTAATATGATGGTTAATTAATAGAAGTTCAAACTCTTTACTAGTAAATTCAGTCCCACTGTCTGAGTTGTATGGGGCAATATCAGCTAAATATTTCTTAGTGGTGAGGATAGTGTCAGACTTGTTTTTTAGAAAATAAACTATAATTAAGCCTGAATAATCATCAACAAAGTTCAAAACATACCTTAAATTGTTTCTCCCCATTGGGCTGATCAGACCTGCCAAGTCACAGTGCACAAGTGAGAGAATTTTCGTGGCCTTTTTGTCTGGTGTTTTGCTTATATATTTTGTCATTTTCCCCTGTGCACAAACATCACAATTTGAGAGATTGTCTGAACGTATTATTTTCATGCCTTCGACTACATTTGATAATTTTTTAATATCAGCTGTATTGCAGTGTCCTAGAATTTTATGCCAGGTTTCCAAGTCATGATAGGCAGATTTTGAGGGAACCAAACTTTTTAAATAATATAGTCGGCCATTTTCTTTAATGTCAAATACAGTTCCATTACGGTATATCAATTTTGACTTGTTTTGGCCAAACTTTATATTCACGCCTTGTTTAATGGCAGCCTGCACAGAAAATATGTCTTGCTTAAATGTAGGTATGAAAAGCATTTTTTAGAATACAGTTACAAATTTCGCCTTTATTATTTTTTAGTGATATTTTAACATCGCCTCTTTTCAAGACAATATCAATTATTTGATTACTGTCAGCAAGTTTGACAAAATGACTTTGTGGATTAAAGTTTGAATCAAACTTAATAAAATTAGATTCCTTGGTGATAACGTGTGCTGTAGCACCACAGTCTACGAGGAGATTTTACCATTTGTGGTATTGTCAAAGTTACATGCGAATAGAAATGTATGTTCTTCATCAAAGTTCTCAACGTTTTTTACGGAGTCCATTTTTGAGCTTTTATATCGACATTGGAAACTTTTGTGGTTGCGTTGTCCACAATTATAGCAGATAATTTTATTCTTTTTCTTGGGAAATTACTTTTGGGGAAAACATTGCAGTGAGATGCGTAATTTGGTGGTGTCTGTTTTTGAGAAGCATTTTTGAACTTCATAATATTGTTGGAATTATTATTGTTCACGAGCATCCGATTCGTCTCTATGTAACTGCGCAATGCCACTTTAAATTCACTGAAATTTATGGGTTTGTCTTTTTGCCTTATAACAGTTGTAAACGGTTTAAAATCGGCTGGAAGTCCCTTAACGCTCATTGATATTAACAGGCTATCGCTTATTATTTCACCTGAGAGTTTTAAGGCATTAACGGTTGTTTCTGCCCTTATAACGTAGTCGGTAATAGTTTTATCCTCGTTACATTTTAGAGACGTTAGTTCTATATATAGTGATATAATTTTTGGTTTCCCTTTTGATAAATAATGTTATCTTAATATGTTCAATAGTTTCCATCCATCATCCAAGGCATCTCTTATAATCAGAGACAGACTTCTATCATCTAAGCATTGAATCAGTTCTGCAAAAACAGTTGTGTTCTTTTCGAGAAATTCAGTGTCGTTAGGATTCTCTGTTGGAGTTTGTATCACTTTGTGTAGTTTCCGAATCCTTAGATACCCCAGAAATTTTACCTGCCACAGTTCGAATTTAGATTCCGAACCGTCAAAGAAAAGACGATGGCTGGTCCCATAACCTGTTAAATGTTGAGACATTATATTGAACAAAGATGGCGGTGAAGAATCAAATGCAGGTTCATGACAGAGACGACAGCGAACTGATTGAATCCAAAATTCAACAATTTTTATATTAACTTTGGAAGCTTCTGATTGGTTGTTTATTATAACTTGTGGTTATAAAAACGATCGTCGAAATCATTGGTGGCATACCCCATTAGGAATCAAAAACATTTTAACATCCATTATCTGTTCCATTGCCGCAAAAATGGATTGTTTTACAAATGATTTAATGGAATGTACTCTGATGAACTTGCTGCACTGGTGCCCCTTTGACTTAAAAGACCCGTTAGTCAACAAAATCCTAACCCTTCACTGTAGATGTCTCCAAATGTCAGAAGACTTTCTACTCTAATAGTTTCTTTCTTCAAACTGCTAGCCTTTGAAATTCCCTCCCTGCTGCCTGAATGTATCAATATGCAGAAATTTAAAAGTAATGTGAACAAACATCTTGCTGCATAGCTTCTCACAGTATGTCTGTAGATATGGTCCATAATTCACAGTACCTCATTACATTGCAATGTTGTTTGAGGTGAATAAAAAAAAGAAAAAAGAAAGCTAGGATCATAGAGTGAAATCAATGGAACAAGTTATGAAGACAAACTTTGAAAAATAAATCTAAAAAAATTAACCCCGTTTTTAATGGAAATCGCTCCAGACAAGGCATGCATCCACTTGATGTAAGGAGCTAAAAGAATTTTTAAATACCAATTGAAGATCAAAAACTAGCCAACGATAGGTGTTAGATGGATGGATTCCAACCCAGAAAACAGCAATTATTTCCCCTTTGTTAGAAACATTGCTCATGAAATGTAAAGACTAATGGACAAAATAAGGAAAGCAAGCATTACAAGGCTGTCATAAGTAAAGCTCCACTTTTGACTCTCCTAAAACTACTGTGTTATTTCTTCTTCAACAGTAACAAATATCATATGTAAAGTGTTACATCATCAGTAAATTATTAGCCAGGAGAATTGAGATTACAATTTACATGTCATGTTTGAAAAATTTACAAAAAAAAATAATTTTAGATTCCAGAGCAAAACGTTTTAGTGCATGTAAAAATCCAAGCAGACATTCCTTACCTCATGTGAAGAATCTTTTGGCTTTGAGAATTGATAAAGTTTCTTCAGCAGTTGGTACTGCTTATCAGTATAGAGTTCCAGAAAAGGATTCTTTGTAGAAAAAAAGTCTAAATCAATATCAAGAATTAAGGCATCTGTGGGCCCAATTTTTGCAAAGAGATTTTGGAATTTGGAAAAAGTGGCACCGTTTCTACTGTGCTGTTTACTATTTGTATATGATTCGTTGTCCTCAATTGTCTTTTCAGATATAATGTCCTCCTTAGTGGACATTTTCAATTGTTTGGAACATTGTTCAGGATATGTTCTTGAATCAGAACTAGTTCTTTTATTCCGTATACTGGATCCTGTATGGTTTTCTTCTTTAGAATGACACATTTCCAAAGCAGAATTTATTGAAGTCGATGTTGATTGATTTGCACTTGAATTAAAATCTAAATTTAAAAAAAAAATATATATATATATAAATACATTTCTGTTATACAAAGTTATGCTTATATGTTTATGTATTTGTATGTACAGGAGTAACTCCTAAACTAATTAGTCAATCATTATTCATTTTTGAACATAGACGTATTTAATTTAATTTGGTTTTATGCAAAAGAGGATCAAGAGGGAGTAGAAGCTTTCATGAAAATTAAGATATTATTATTAATTAACAATAGGTATGAGACACCAATTAATTAATATTTCTCAAATTTCGATTTATTTGGAATATTTCAAAGGGCTTTTATAGAGCATGATATGAGCTCAACTTCTCAATTCCCAATATTTCAGATTCACATTAAATTTGATCCATAGTCATTATTAGGACTAGGACAACAGAATATTCTTGAGTATATATCCTGCACAGTTAGACACAATCAACAAGAACAACATCACTCTACATAAAAACATATAAGATATCAATGGATACATATCTGAGAGTCAAAACAAGGAAAAGAATATGCTGTTGTCCTAGCCCTAGTCATTATACATCAATTAAATAGCATTCCCTTATTTTCAATTTCTTCTTAAAACTCCTTAAGCTTAAGCCTTAAATTTTAGACATTGTACTTGGAAGTAGCCAAACCATTTAATTATGAACTATTCTTGACTGTAAATCACACTGCCACCTCCTTGATCCATCCATCATCCTCTTTTTCAACCATCAAGTCCATTGGGAGTCGCTCTATATTAATTCGTAAACAGAATTTAATCAAAGTTATACTTCATGTGCTCCTATCTTAATTCAAGCTGTTTCTTCTATGAATACTCTTTAAATTGAGGTTAAACCTCAATCTACCCCCAATCTCTTCAGAATACAACATAATAAGGTTTTAGGTATGTTCAAATATTTCCTTACAGGTTTGGAGAGTTTAACTGACTTCGCTTGAGGAATAAATTATGACATATACATGTCTTTTCGCAGCTTTCTCCTATCTAATCATTTATTATAAACTTCTTTCATAGTGTGGTGTTCAATGACTTAAACTATTTCCAAATTAGAAATGGTTCTCAAGAATTTCTTGCATGATGCTAGAGTTTTCAATTTTATTCACATTTGCACATAAAGCGGTACAGTGAATTATTCAATATTTTATCAAACCGCCTGCATTCATTCACTAATGCACAAATTGATTCAAAATGATTAATTTATAAATGCATGAATCTTGTTATCCTATATACCAAATTTTTCATTGTAAATTGAGTGCTTCTGCATTTATCAATCTGTGGTTTCCATGAAGTTGGCTAGGGTTCACTCGGCAGCTGACAGAAATACCGGAAAAGGTTGGCCGAGCGTACCTGAATTTTTAACAAACACACTGTCTGTTCTTAGCTAATACGAATCTATGAAGGCTACTTTTTAATAAATTAGAAGAAATATAATTTAATTTTAATCGCGCAGATTAGAGTTAGGGTTGGGTTAGATACATATTTGTAATTTTATTTATTGTATTAGTTGATATTTATCATCATCACATCATATTCCGTTTAATGTCCATGTTTCATGCTAGTATACATTGAACAGCTTTAAGAAATTAATTTCCAAAGTAACCCATAAATAAAGATCAGATCTTTATTTATTCTCCAAGTCCATTTTTATTACTTCCTTCCATGTTTTACTCAGTCTTCCCCTGTGAACTGAACCTGCTAATTTAACTGCTCTACATCTACTTACCCAAAAAGCTCTCGTTCACTCTTTCACCATGGTCATGCTATCAAAGCCTACTACTTTGAGATTATCATAACTAAACCTGACTTTAAAACTCATATTACACATTCATTGTATCATTCTTATATTATTTCTCTCCATGCAATGCATGACCTCAACACTCACTGACCAAGTTTCACTGCGATACATCATTACACTGCATGCATATGCCTGATAAACTATTCCCTTGGTAGACAGTGGTAATGCTTTTCTGGTTAGTAATTTCACAAGTTCTCTGAACTTACTAAATCCAATTCAATCAAACTAGTACTTGTTCCATCCTGTACTCCAATGGTGTCACCAATATTACTATACAAAATAGTAAAAAAATACTAATGAATAATAATAGTATCAAATGTTCAAAAGAGAATAGCACTAGACAAAAAAATGGCAAAGTCTTAGTGTGAGTATTATTAGATATAAAGAATTATATCAGGTCGGTGAAACGTTTTGCTGGTTTGTAGCAGTGTTATTTTAAACCATTGTAATTTACTTTATGCATATTGTTATTACTTAACTATATCACCATGATTAATTTGGAACTTTTTCTTTCAGATTATTAAAGCATTATTCATATTTTTCTGCAATATTTTCACCCGTGCTCATCCGAGAACAACCTTATTTAGTCAACAGAAAAAGAATCATCTTCCATCATGATAATGCTTGTTTTCACACAGCACTACTGACTGAAGATTTTCTAGAAGAATTCTCTTGAGATTTAGAACAAGGGGTATTTGCCCCATCTTGTATATGCTTCTGACCTAGCTCACATGGATTATCACTTATTTCGAGGATTACTAAACCATTTAGATGATCTTAGATTAACATCACAGGAAAAAATTGAACACGAGTTAGATTCATATTTCACATCAAAACCTAAATAATTTTATAAGTGAGGCATTTATAAGTATGTTCACAGATTGAATCAAGTTATAGAGAGCAAAGCAATTGCTATGAATTAAGATTTTCAAAAACATACAATTTTTCATTTTCAAGAGGAAATTTAAAATTAGCAAAAACTTTTGCACTGACATTCCAAATTCAACATCCTCTTGTATTTATATCATAAGGACAAATGCACAAGAGATTAATTTTTATCTTTTTTATTTTTGGTAAAATGTCCTTACCTAATTGCATGGAGATATTCTTATGAGATTGTTCTTCAAAATTGTTTTTAGTGGTTGATTTTCCATCTGAAAATAAAGCACTTTTCTGATTCTCTTGAGATTTGGAACAAGAGGTATTTGAGTTCAAACTGCAGTCAGAATCTTCTGAATCTGAATTAAGTGTTGGGGAGGACGGCCATTTTTGAGGATCAACTGTGATAGTGATCAAAGTTATAAACTTCTTGTTTATCAACTGTTGTTCACTAGCATACAGAGATTCACTGAGAAAATAGCTTTCTGTACATGTCAACCTGTAACAAATTCAGAGAAGAAAATTAGAAGAGATACAAAGAGAAAGGAACTAATTGATAATTACAAAACAAAAATAGGTTTGAATCTAAAGGTTTGTAATGTTATTAAACAAGATGCGGGTTTTGAACCTGGCTCGCCTGCAAATGGATTTGAGGTCAAAATTAAAAAGAAAATAAAGAACAAAGAATTATTTTGGAAAGAAATGGACAAAGGGAAAACATTCCTTCTCGATGGTGGTTGAAAAACATGATCAACTAAAGAATAGTATTATCCGAGAAAGTTGAAATTGGGTCATAGCCATTTATCCTATAACTGATGTTGTATGACGTGACCAAAGATTATTTAAAAGACTCAATGTTGGTGCTGAGGGAGAAGAGAGTCAAACAAAACAGAAGAAGAGTGAATTGGAATGATACAACAGTGCAAGTCCAAAACCTATTTGTTTATTTGTAAATGAATTTAAGTAAGAAATAAAAATATTCTTGTTATCAGCAAAGAAAAACATTGTCTTGTTAATTTTATACCAAAGAAAGCAACTTTGTTCCAATGAGAAATGAGAAAGTGAGTTGAATTAATCTTCTTACATCCTATACTTCAGATTAATCAGAGAAACAATAAAACTTGGACTTCATCGTATTATCTGCTCTATTAAATGAAGAGGAAATTAATTGAGAATGGAAAAGTAATTAATTCGATTTCTAAATATGGAAAACATTGTTTCTAAGGAAATTTATTAGCAAGACAGAAAATGTTCAAAAATAAATTTTCAAAGGCATATTTTTTTGTATACCTGCTGAAATATTTAAGAGAATTTTATCAGTGTATTCCTATTATGATAAGCATTTGTACATGCACATGTTTGTGTGTGTGTGTGTGTGTGTGTGTGTGTATGTGCACAACAATAATAAACAATTTAGAAGGGCTTATCTTTATACTTTGCTGCAATTTCATGTGGGATCTGTTTAATAATATTCTTTATATCTTTATACATTTGATGCAAATTCAAATTGAGGTGAAAACGTTTGTCAGAGTTTCAGAAAAAAAAAGCCATAGTATGGATCAATCTGAAAGTCCAATTTCTACTGTACACTCTTTAACCCTTATCCACGAGTGGCCTCTTGACCTTGATAAGTGGTGATGCCTATGTAAAAAAAAAAAAAGAAAGAAAAAAAGTGTGCTGCGCTTAACATAAATTCATCGCAAACCTCAATAGCATCGTACCTAGATCGATTAGAACCTGCTCACACCAGTCTTTATTATTAATGATTATAAACGGTGCCTATTTACTTCTGCGTGCATCAATTATAGATGATAGATCTGAGTGCAGGTCTTGGCAAAGTCTCTCTAAATCACTAATGTTATCATGAAATTACAGAAGATTAGAATTTCTAAATGAAGTTGAATACAAAACTACCTTTCTTTTAAAACTCAAATTTATTATGAAAAAAATAGAAGATAAAGAATACCATGAGGCAACTTAATCTAATTTTTATATCAATCCTATGTGAGAATCATAGAACAAACTTCAACTTCCCTCCATTAATCACCTCATACATGGGAACTAGCTTTAGACTTTGCAACAGAAATATATCACTCCCAAAGAAATCTGTAACATTGGTTCTGTGAACTGTAATTTTAGAAAGTGATTCATGAGAACCAGTATGAACCAATAGAATCTACAACTGAACAAGAGGAATATGCCTGCTTGAGTTATTTTAAGAGTAATATTGTTTCGTTTATATACTACTAGCCTGGGTGCCTGGTGTTACCTGGGTGTTTGGAGGTGTGTGTTGAGCAAAAAAAAAGGTGGTAGTAGGCAGGCAGGGCTTGAACCCGTACCGTAAAGGAGGAAAAGAATGTGAAAAAAAAAAAAAGTGACATCTTTGCTGTTGCATCCATCGCCCAACCGGAAGTGGTAAAGGTTTAAATTAAGGCTATCAATCGAAAAGAGAGGATAACTTCTGAAAATATTGGCGAAAAAAGCGACCCCTCCTTGTAGAAAAGTGCCCAGTTGAAGGTGAAGGAATTAATGTTTTTAGCCAATTTTTCGAAGGATCAAGCTTCAACATGATACCGATCTTGTAAAAATCTGTCAGTTTTAGGCAGACATACAAACATACGTTTAAACAGGCAGGTGAGATTTATATTATAGACTAGCGGGGGTACCCGGCGTTGCCCGGGTGTTTAGAGGTGCGTGTGGTTTGGAGTAAATCAAAACAAAAGAATAATAAAAAATCGTTGCCCGGGTGTTTGTGTCGGGGGGGGGGGGTAAAAAATTTTGGTAGGTAAGTAGGAAGGATTGAACCCGAAGCCTTGAGGCGAAGTTGGAAAATAAAGTGTGAAAAAAAAAAAAAAAAAAAAACGTGCGACGTTAACCAATCGGCCACCAAGAAAAAGTAACGGAAACATGTTTGAATTAATTTAAGTATTGAGAATTGGCAGGTGCCCGTACTTAATGACTTAATGAGGTCAACTTTCACTGCGGGGCAATTTTTCTATTTACTGCGAGGCAGTTCTTTTTTTTTTTTTTTGTTTCCCCAAAATGTTGTGGGAAGAAACCAGCTCCCCATAAAAAGGGGATTGTCCAAATTAAATAACAATTGTGTGATATAAGGAGAAACTCTGCATTAATCAAAGCTGATTGCTTTTTGATGTTCCCAGCGATCGCGCCGGGAACGATGTGTTAAGCTTAGTTTCACTTTAATACGAAAAAGCCGAATCAACACATAACAATCCAAAATTGTGGACTATTTAGCTTTTCAAAGTCGGGCAAATTAAATAGACAGGCGACCCCCATTGTTAACTCGTAGATATCACGATTTACACGTGATATAAAAAGTTTTAAGAATGAGCGAGCCGAGCGAGAACTAAGCGGAAAAATCCTTTTGCGGACATACACAAAAAGCGAACATACATACATACATACATACACACATTTTTGCTTTTATGTTTATAGATTAAAAAGTTATGTTCTGGGAGTTTTTATATGCAACTAAAAACGTGATTGCGTCTTCCTTTTTTTTGTCAATCAGAGTACACATTACTACGGCAGTAGGTGTCAATACCGGAGTTTGAATTTCACATACATCTTAAGAATTTTTTTTAAACTGAATAGATGTTTCATAAATTTAAAGAAATTAACATAACATACCAATTATAAAATAACATTGAAAATATATAACCTCTTTTTTTTTTTGGAGAATCCTAAAAAATAGAACACATTAAGGGTAATCAGCATTAGCTCAAAGAAAATTATCTTTGCTCAAACAAAATAATTTCTAATGTATTCCTATTCCAGTAGCTTCTTCTTTTCAAGAACTGCAGGCTTATGGAACTCTTTTCCTGTTGACTGTTTTCCTCTTACCTATAGCCTTGATCTTTTCAAGCCTAAGATCAATAATTATCTCCTGTCTTTGCAATAATCATCTTTCATTGTTGTTAGCTTCTTACTTCAAGTGGCTTCATGCCTTGTCTAGAATTCCATTAAAAAAAATTAAAAATAAACAAAACAAAAGTTAATATTCAAACTTACTTGATTTTACCTGTTTCTTTGCATTCACCCACCCAGAATTCACATTTGCCGTCAGGAATTTGATGAGCCCAGGGTGGCTTTACCCAAATAACGGTTTTGATGTGACCAGCATACAATAAAGGAACAAGCCATGTCGCAATGCTGACAGAACTAGAATTAAAACAAGGACAAAACAATAATTATGAACCATTTTTCTTTTAATGAGAAGCATGAAATCAGAATCAGAAGCAATTCATAGGTGACTGGAGTTGAGAGTCAGAGTCGAAATTGATACATTTTTACTGACTCTAAACTTTAAACTATAGATACCGAATAATTAAAAAAATTTTTTAATGGAAAGAGCAGAATTTCTAATTTTCCCTAGAAGGCTGACTTAGTGTTGCCCGGTAATGTATGGAAACCCTTATGTACACCTGCTCCTAACCCTAAATCCCATATCACCATTTTTATTCTTATTTTCTACTTTCTATAGTTTTCAATTTTTCAAGTTATGAATAAAATACTCATACTGTCAATAGTAATGGAAGGAGATGTTACATTTTATAAAAAGATCAATTGAGCATTAAATAAAAAATCTTTTATCTTTTATATCAAAATAACATTTATTCGCATTAAGTTAATAAACTATTTACATAACTAATTTGGATCAAGATAACAAAAAGTCACCAACTGACCAACAAAAACAAAACAGATTTCAATCTATGCCGGTTTGACCTTGATCTTTGCATATACAACTGCCCTCTGTAAACAAATATAAAATAACAGATGTGTTCGGACATTCACGACCAAAATTTATGTATCATAGGGAGCTTTTAGTAGTAGCTATTTACAAAACATTTTAATAAAACCATTTAACCAAAGAGTATATTCTTTATATATATATATATATATATTTACAAAACTTTTTAATAAAACTATTTAAACCAAATACTAAGCAAGTTTTTCATGTAAGGAACAAAACATATTTAAAACAAAATATATTTAAATAAATTGATACCTTTTTTATTTAAATAAAAATATCAATTAAGAATGCCTCATTTTGGAGAGCTGGTTCCTTCCAGAATGGGACACCATGGATTGGAATAGTGGGTTTTTCCTTATTTAAAAATAAAATTCAGTCCATTCAAATGTTTGGTTTAAAAGTTTTATTAAAAATATTTTGATCAAAATGAGACAGAGTACCAACTAAAGCTTTACCTTTTAAAAAGTAAAAATTGAATGCACATGTATATAAACAAACATAGCGACCAGTGAAAACAATAGGGAATAAATTAAATAATAAAAGGCCTTAAATTAAGACCTCTGTTTTGAACGAATATCACATTTAAAATTGTCACTGACAACTGACAAGTAGTTTTTATTATAATAAATATCATAAAAAGTACTTGTCAGTGAAAATTTTAAATGTGATATTCGTTCAAAACAGAGTTGATACCCCTAAAAATCAACTTTTGAAATCTGTTCTTTTGTTTTTGTCAGATGATTGGGGACCTTGTTCTTATCTTGGAGACACACTGATATTATTGTAGCTCTTTTGTTAAAACTGCAAAAGTATTTTTCCAAGTTAGCAGGGATGCCCAGCATAACCCAGTTGTAAAATATGCTTAAATATATTTTAATTTGTGCAGATTCCGTATATAATATTAGAGTCAATTTTCTATTGATTCTTATATATTATAAAGGTGTAATTTCGAAAATAACAAATATATCCATGACTTAGGTGCATGAAGAAAAAAAATATGTGTGTGTGTGTGTGTGTGTATATATATATATATATAAAATAAAATTGACCTTACTTGCAGTTTCATCAAATACTTTTGCATGCAAAATCCGATCCCATATTTTACTAATTCCTACCCTCTGATGAGAAGGAAAGTATTTCTTCGAAACTACGTGGGTTAAGGACTATCCACTTAGTGTTTCCTTTTCAAATTAAATATGTTTTTAACTCTTTTTCAAAGTGTTTTTTAACATGTTTTATTAACTATTTGCTCTCATATATATATAATTTGAGTTCCTTCAGCTACAATCGAAACCAAAACTTATGAAGAATTTTTGGTAAAATTATTTATTACAAGAAATAGAAAGTCATAATTAAATGACAGTCACTTAGAAGAAAAAAGATGTAAGTATGGCACACAAAATAACACACATGCTCTCATATTAATATATAGATAATAATCAGCATAAAGATAATGATGATGATAAAAATTGTGGCACTATACTTGGTTGGTACCATACAAAATGTCTGAAGAGTCATGGACAATGGATAGACGAAGGAGAGAGAACACCAACCAGACCTTTACTGAAAGAGTGTGGAAAGTACTGTAACATGGAGGAATAAAATTCGAGAAAAAGCCAAGCGTTGTCAGCAAGAAATCAATGGTAAATAGCTGTTGCAATAATGTAAAATCATTTGCATCAATTATTAAAAGAGGTGAAGAGTGCCGGAAATCTGGGGAGATTTTTTGTCACTCAGACTCCATGGAACACCAGTGAACAATCACTAATGATTACCCGTGTGAAAACTCGTAGTGAGTAAATAATAATAAATAATAAAAAAAAAATAATGGATTTTTTTTCATACTTGTATAGATGATGTTTATTAAATGTATCCGTTGCCTTCAAATGCGCTTCAATCAGGAGATCAGGATGGGCATCAAAATGAACAATGGTTGTGCCTGAAAATGGAAGCCGTTTTGAGCCAATGGCCCGATGAATAAATGGTAGAACCTGGAAAAAAAAAAAAATAAATAGATAAAAAAAAAAAACTTTTATAATGATACAAACATAGTGTTTTTTTTTTGTTAATTTTTACAGAGTTGTACATTAATTTAAATAAACAATATTTTTGTTAAATTGTACTATAGAGACTGCTAGAATATCTTTCCCATTTTGTACTTACTTACTTGTATGACATCTGGGGTGTGTTAAGCCAGCTCCAAGTGAATTCGCTGCATCAAGAGCCAAAGCAGTCCATCCAAGCCAGTCCACTGTTGACCACTCAGCATACTTCAGTCATTCGCAATTCCTTTGTCGCACACCGAAGACGCAAGGACCAGGCATAACTTCCAGGTCAGTTTTGACTGCTCTTCTTCCATCATTCCTGTAACGGTGATGGTGGTGCTATTGCCTTGTGAATCAGGTCACTTGCTCAAACCATCAGTGCCTCCTGATAAGATGTAGTTTCTCAAGTCTAAGAAACTTACATTATGTGTGGATTGTGGCCTTTGAGATATGGCCGGCATGAATCCAGACAATGCGCCGAATACATCACCAATCAAAGACTTCTAGCCTTCGAATGTGAGCTATCAGGTTGGAAAAAAAATGTTTCTTTTTTTTTTTATTTCATCACTTTGCAGTCTCCTAAGTTGTACACAATTCTAGATTTTTTGGATGAATTTGTGTCTTAATATCTTGCTTTGCCTTTTAAGTATAGTAATTAGTGGGAAAATATTAAATTTAATTGTCTCAGCCATCAAAAAATGGATATTAGTGAGGAGCATCTGAGACATTGTATGCTCCATGTATTCAAAAAAGGAAACTCGCCTACAAGGAATATTGGAACTGTCTATGGGATGAATGTTCTGAATGATCGAAAATGTCGATGGTGGCTTGCAAAATTATATTCTCGAGACTTTAACCTGTCAGATTGGCCACGTTCAGGAAGGCCAAAATCAATTGATGAAGACAATTAAAAACACTGCAGAGGTCAATCAAAAGTTAACCAGCAGAGAATTAACTTCACAATTCAATACAATCCGTACCACAGTCATTTCATGCTTTCATGAGTTAGGAATCAAATGTAATTGTCAAGCGACATAAGTGTACACAGAAAAGAAAAGAAAAGAAAAGAAAAAGAGAAAAGAAAAGAACAGAAAAAGAAAAAAGAAAAGAAAAGGGAAAAGAAAGAAAAAAGAAAAGAAAAGGGAAAAGAAAGAAAAAAGAAAAAGCAAAAAGAAAAAGAAAAAAGAAAAGAGAAAAAAGAAAAGAGAAAAAGAAAAGAAAAAAAAGAAAGAAAAAAGGAAAAAAGAAAAAAAGAAAAAAGAAATAAAGAAAAAAGAAATAAAGAAAAAAGAAAAAGAGAAAAAAAGAAAAAGAGAAAAAAAGAAAAAGAAAAAAAGAAAAAGAAAAAAGAAAAAAAGAAAAAGAAAAAGAAAAAAAAAGAAAAAGAAGAAAAAAAGAAGCAATCTCTAATGATTGTGTTCCCAAAATTAAGACGGCTGATGTAAATACGGACCGGAAGTCACTAAGCATGAAACGAAATATGAAATCATATAGAAATATTTTATTTCAAAAAATTATTTTAGTTTTAACGTTTCTTGTGTTAGTTTTTAGTTTTAGCAAATAAAAAATAATAAACCTCTTTTGTTTCATTTTTTTTTAATAAAGATTTTTTGTTTTAGCATTTTGTTTTATCAGGAAACAATTTAAAAAAGTGAAAAATTTTATTTGTTACATTTCTATAAATAAAATATTTTTGAAATAATATATTAAATGTTTTTTTTTGTTTTTTTTGTACTTCTTGTATGATTAATGCACAAAACACTGCAAAAATAAACTTTTATTTTTAAAATTTCTTCGAATAATTCTTTTTCGTTTCACGCTTAGTGACTTCCATTCTGTATTTACATCAACTGTCTTATGTTTGAGAACGCACTTGTTAATGATTGCCGAAAAAAAAAAAATTGTTTTGTAAAAGATGACCAAACAAGTGATGCTTGTTGGGATCGTTTTTTTTTTTTAAATATATCCTTTTAAACAAAAACAATATTAGTTACTTATCATGTCAAAAATAGTAATATATCCCAAAATTACATTTTTCATAGATGTTTTAAAAGTAAATTGTTACCTGATTTCCACCGAAACATTTTTCTTTAAAAGGACTACTTTTAAAGGTTTTCGGGTATGCTGAAAACGAATATCGCATTTAAATTTTTCTCAAATAAGTAGTTTTTCCGGATATCAAGCAATGTCATTTCTTATGTTATTACCGGTGGCGATCTTAATATGTAAACGCAACAGTGCAACAGCTGCAACACCGAGAAAATACGCGCAGGCGTACCAAGATGGCCACCAGCAATAACATAAGAAATGACAAGTTCTTGTTTTAGCGTTTCACGTGGAAATGATGAAAATTCCTTTACTATGATATGTTGCCACCTTCAACTAAAAGAAAAAGACCCCAAAATAAGTCGTTTGAGGACAAATCCAAAATCCATTTCATTCTAAATAATTTACGTGACTGAAATAAGAATTAAAGATAAGTGGTTCAACTTACTTTATCGTGGTCATCAACAATATAGATAGGTAAAGTCGATTTTATATTCGCCATATCACGACTGCTTTTTTTTTATATTATTATTTAAAAGCAGCGGTTCCCCCCGCAATGAATTGATTCAGCATTCGAAATTCACGTGTATTTTCCTTAAACAGAAGAGCTCAGTTAAAGAGTAGATAAGCATTTTTCTTAATGTCTATTTTTCACTTCCTTCTCTCTCCAAAAAAGAGCATATATTCCTATGAGAGACGTCAGATGAATATAAAACGGTACTTGTGCTTGAACCAGACGTAACTCGGAACACGACGTTAACAACCGAGCTTCTTCGCTGATTATGAAAGCGTAAACAAATGCTGTTAAAAAAAAAAAAAAATGAAGGAAACATGTAAACATAATTTTAACAGAAATAAACAAAACGAAAAATAAACCAAGAAACAACGACCTACCGAAACAAGTTTTTTTTGTTTTATTTTTTTTTGTAATATAATAAGTTTTTACTGTAATTTGTTCGTTTCTTTTTTGTCCAACGAAAAAGTTCAAAACAAAACAGATAAGCAAAGTTTTTTTTTGTTTTTTTAAATGTTTTTGTGTAACAATTAAAGAAACTTTTTTTTCCAGAAAAAGATTAATAAATTATTTGTTGGAATTTTTTCTGTTTTTACACCAACAATTGTATACTCCCCCCCTGTGTATATACTTATATTTTTTATGCTGGTTCATGATTTATATTTATATATATATTGTTTTATTGGATTGGGTTCCGTGTCCCTTTTTTGTACGAAACTCCCTTCAATTTGGAGAAAAGAGAAATGCTAGCTCTGTGATGACGTCATGAGCTCAGCGCGTATTTGGCCCTTTTTTGAAATTCTGCTGTCGAGGAGAGAGAACGCGTTCTTTGCCCGGCGCTGAAGATGAATTTTGAAGAGCCCTCCTTGAAAGAAGTAAACCCGGCTGTGACGAGACAGGCTTCTGGAGATTAACTACGTGGCTGCGGTCCTGCACGTATTTATTTTATTATTATTTTACAAGGAGTGAAATTTAAAGAAAATACCTTTTACGTGACAAGGTATTATGGAATTTCCTATCCGGACAAGCGACGAGGTCTTGCTCCTGTAATACCTGTGTGTCTACGGTTTTCACGCAGGAAAGGAAAATTCTAAAAGAACTTTGAACATTATTTTTGTGAGTACGTTCCTTTATTCAAGGCTTTATTTCGGAAGTACTTTTACTTTTAATATATTCTGTGGTAGTCGGGTTAACAAACGACCCTTCCGTTAAAACATTGTTTTATATAGAAGAACCAGCATTTTTTGTTTTGTTACTGTAATATTGCGAGCGTGTTTTGTCTTCGTTATTTTGGCGTTTTAAGTTTAATGCCCGCAAAGGGAAAAATTTGCAACTTATTGTAAATAAAGTTTCTTCTTCGTTTTAAAACAAGACATTTATAGTTTATTCCTTACCCCCCCCCCTTTTTGTTTCATGCTTTTTTTTCAGCCTAGTTACTTTAGCGTCGAATTTATCTGGAAGCAGGATAAATTCCGACATTTTGCAAATTTTTCTTTCTTTTATTTAAAAGTTGTTTGAAAAAGTCTGCTTTTATTTGTAGGCATTTTGCAAATTGTTTTCCGACATTTTGCAAATTTTCTTTCGTTTATTTAAAGGTAGTTTAGAAAATTTCTGCCTTTATTTGTGGGCACTTTGCAAATTGTTTCCTGACAATTTGCAAATTTTTCTTAAGAGTAGTTGGGAAATTTCTTTTATTTGAAAGTATTGGGCCAATTTTGTCCCATATTAAATGCATTAGGCAAATTTATTATTCCCTTTCTTGGAACCCTTTGAGAATTAAGTATATTTCCTTTTTTATCGAGATACGCTAGTCTCTTTCGGTAAATGCATTTTGCAAACTTTATATTAAGTACATTTAGCCATTTTTTTTGTCCGTTATCGTGTACCCTTTTCTAATAGAGATACACTTTAATTCACTTTCTTTCGAGTTAGGATTGAAATTTCTGTTAACTTCGCTACTTGACGCTATCAGCGTCACTTAGATTCGTTCGACCACTGTAAATTGCTTCCGTTATTTGAAGGCATTTTACAGACTCGTATTCCTTTATTTCAGAATACTTTTCAAACTAAGTGGTCAGTTATCTCAAATAATTTAGCGAACCTAGTTACTAAGCCTTTTATGATACGACGCATATGCCACTTCCTATTTCGAGACGCGTTTCTGTCACTTCCTCGTCCACTACACGTCTTATTGATGCCTTCCCTCCCCACTTGTAATTTAGCGCGTCTGTTAACGCTCTCCTTAAAATATTTGAGGACTATGTCCGGAAATTATAAAGCGTGTAATGTAATTTAGTGTTTCCAACATTCGTCTTTCGCTTAATGAAAATTCCCGAATTTAGCATTTATGTGCGTCTAGTGTCTTTATATCTGAGTAATATTTTACGCACAACTTTTCATAAATATTTGTCTTAATAAAAAGATTAAGCAATAAGTATACACTTTCCTTTTTTCTATTCGTTAGAATTGAAGTTGTAAATTTCGTAAACCTCCTTCGGTATATAATTTATATTTTACCTGCTTTAGTTGAATTTCCACGGGTATTGCGAGTTACGGTGGGAGAAACTATAGTATTTTCTGTGCCTAGTCAGCGAATAAGAAATCCTACTAGACTGAGGTAATTTTATTTTTCGTCCTAATTCAGCGTGTTCGATATTTTTCGGAAGCTGGATTTTCCCCACTTTAAGAAACGACTTTTATCTAATTATACCCTCGTGGGGAGCCTAGTAAATAGAGACGCTGTGTCCCAAACCGGTGTTAGTTATATGTTGGTATTTTTCCTCAATATATTAGAAAAAAAAGAAATAAGTATATACCCCACTTTGATTTAATGAACACGTGCGTTCTCTCACATGTGTTAAATGTTCCGGGTTGTGAATTAACCGGACAACATTATTAGAAATATTTTATACGTTGAAGATATTTATTATTTTCTATAGCGAATTTATACCCATTTGCTTTGCAGACTGTTATTCTAAGAGTTTGTGAAAAGACAAGCCCCTTTTTCTTTTTTAGCCCGTATTTGCATTTGGTTATTTGAATTCCTTTGAAGAATGTGACATAGTGGCATGTACCCTCCCCCGACGTAGTTGTATATTTTAACTCTCTTTCCACTTTTTTCCTAGGTCGTATTCAGTGAGGATATTGCTGTAAGCGTGTTAACGCTATTATTCATTTCCAGTGAATTAACTTCCATGTAGAAGTTTGAATTTTAAATTCACTTAATTTTAATTTAAGTCATAGTGACTCTTTTTATTTGTAACTGGGGATTGTATCCCTTGATATTTTCACGGCTAAATATGCTGTATTGGTCTTGTTTTGTTTGTGCTATGAGGAAGGAATTTTATGCAAATATCTTTGTAACCTTTGTGTGTGCATTTTTTTGTGTATAATTCTCGAACGCCTATTTTTTGTATTTGTTTGGATTTATTCCATATTTTTGAAAGAAAAAGAAAAACGCTGCACGATGTTGGTCACTCGTTCTTCCGGATTCCTTGTAAAGAAACGAAAGTTTTATTTGGGGAAAGTTATCGCCGTCTTGGATTTGTTGCGGTTGCAGAGGGAATTCCCCCAGCCTTATTTTATGACGATGAAGGCCGATGTCGATGAATGGTTGTCATCGGTAGATGATATTACAGAGTTGTTGGGTGATCGTTCCTTACGTGAGGACGTGGACTGTTCGCTAGTAGAAGCGGATGCTGTTAATGTTGTAGTGTTCTCGTCCCAGGTTCGATTCATTCTTTCGAGGTTGGCAGATGGTGTGGAGTGTGATTCTTTGTGCAACCCTGAGATATTTGAAACCCCTAGGGAGATGCTTGGCGAGTTTCCGACTACTAAGCCCGAATGTCAAGACTCTGAAAACTGTTCGCTGAGTTCTGGCAAGTTTGGCTTGGAAGATGTTGTATCACAGTCTGAAAGCAGTGTTGCAAGTGCCACTTCAGAGGATCTGCGTAGTCAGGCGCTGAAGTTTGATTTTTCTGGCGGGCAGTTTGCCTGTAGTATTTTAAAGAAGGTATTGGGAGTGAGATTCCCAGGTATCATGAATGATACCACTCATGTCCACGACTTGTTAAGTGTGGGCATGAATATTATGAAATTTATGGAGGGATTTCCATGGGACGTTGGAATTGTTTTGCCCTCTAACCATGTGAGTTCGAAAACTCGCATATGTGGTTATCTTCCACAACCTTGTCAGAATACCGAGGAATTTAATCATGACGGTGGGATATTACTCCGGTCATGTGGTTCTGACAATGGTCAGTGGTTGAAGGACAGGAGTCTGTCCTGTGTGAAAGTGCAAGTTTTGTGCACTTTAAGTGCTAATGTTAGCACTGGGAGAGAAATTCTCCATCAAGGTTATAGGGCAGAAAGCACTATATCCACCTGTGAACGTGTAAAAACCAGGAGAACGGTTTTTGAAGAGTTACGTGAACTCAAGTTGGACTGGGGCGTCCAGATTCAGGTTGAGTGTAACTCGATAAAGAATCCCATGAGGGATCCTGTTGAATTTGCTGACTACATGGTGTGTAGTTCAGCTTCTCCGAGTTCCTACGGGAGTGTAGGATATGTTGTGCAGAAATCACTTGCAGAACCTTCATTTTGTGAAGTTGCTCCTTTAGGTAGGACGGTTCCTGCTTGGGAGTCACGTGCAGGTGTTTTTGCTTTTGAATGTTTTGTGGAGATCTGCCTTGACGTAGCTTACTGCAGTATTGCAAGAGCTATCGGAGTCAAGCTTGATTTGTCCAGGGGTGTTTCTGAGGCGCTCAGAACCATCCTATACTTAGTTAGAAATGATTTTTCTAATGCTGAGATGTTTGTTTCAGTGCTGAACACAAGATTGGATCTCTCCTTGATAGGAGTCTTCCATAAATATGTCATCTCAAGCTACCTAGGTGTTTCTAACACCTATACTCAACTTTGTTTGTTTAGCTATATGTATATAGCTATGAAAGCGTTTAAACCTGCAATTGCCTTGAATAATTTGTGCAAAATTTGGGTTGCAGTTTTATTTTATTTCACCGAGTTGAAGAACTCGTCCAAGCGTAGGGTTGATTGGATTCGTCACTCTTGTAGCACCGGTGTTGATCTCACTGGGCTCTTGTGGTTACGAGGGAGCTGAGATATTTTGGTGTACGCCAGAGATAATATAAGGATGAGGAGGGTGGATGGTAAGTGAACTTCTCAAGCCTTTACTCTTATATGCTAATGGTTGATTACCTGGCAGAATATTCTCTGTTCTAACCTTAAACATGAATGTTTTCATGTGAATTTTTGTAGAATAAGCCTATTTGAATTTTTCTGCTTTTTTGTTCGAATGTGTTTCCTGGAGAGCTCCTGACCATGCATTGTGTAGTATATGTATGTATATATAAAGAAAAACTTTTTGTATTGTAAATTTTACAGGTGTCATCCAACTGTAGGTTGACTGCCATTTCCTGTTGGGGGAGAATGTTGGAATTTTTTCTGTTTTTACACCAACAATTGTATACTCCCCCCCTGTGTATATACTTATATTTTTTATGCTGGTTCATGATTTATATTTATATATATATTGTTTTATTGGATTGGGTTCCGTGTCCCTTTTTTGTACGAAACTCCCTTCAATTTGGAGAAAAGAGAAATGCTAGCTCTGTGATGACGTCATGAGCTCAGCGCGTATTTGGCCCTTTTTTGAAATTCTGCTGTCGAGGAGAGAGAACGCGTTCTTTGCCCGGCGCTGAAGATGAATTTTGAAGAGCCCTCCTTGAAAGAAGTAAACCCGGCTGTGACGAGACAGGCTTCTGGAGATTAACTACGTGGCTGCGGTCCTGCACGTATTTATTTTATTATTATTTTACAAGGAGTGAAATTTAAAGAAAATACCTTTTACGTGACAAGGTATTATGGAATTTCCTATCCGGACAAGCGACGAGGTCTTGCTCCTGTAATACCTGTGTGTCTACGGTTTTCACGCAGGAAAGGAAAATTCTAAAAGAACTTTGAACATTATTTTTGTGAGTACGTTCCTTTATTCAAGGCTTTATTTCGGAAGTACTTTTACTTTTAATATATTCTGTGGTAGTCGGGTTAACAAACGACCCTTCCGTTAAAACATTGTTTTATATAGAAGAACCAGCATTTTTTGTTTTGTTACTGTAATATTGCGAGCGTGTTTTGTCTTCGTTATTTTGGCGTTTTAAGTTTAATGCCCGCAAAGGGAAAAATTTGCAACTTATTGTAAATAAAGTTTCTTCTTCGTTTTAAAACAAGACATTTATAGTTTATTCCTTACCCCCCCCCCTTTTTGTTTCATGCTTTTTTTTCAGCCTAGTTACTTTAGCGTCGAATTTATCTGGAAGCAGGATAAATTCCGACATATTATTATTATTATTATTATTATTATTATTATTATTATTATTTATTTATTTATTTATTTATTTATTTTTTGGGGTTTGTATTACTGTACACATAGATTCGAAAAAGTTGTCAAAAAACAAATATATAACAAATAAATGTTATCAAAGGCAAGATAAGTTATTTTTCTACCAAACTGGATATATTTTTCGTGTTTTTATTCAATGTAACATGTTTATTCAGCTCGAAAACCATACAGTGTTTACCGATGTATTATAAAATTCCAAGATGGCGTCTGACTCTCTCTTTAACACGGTAAGTTTGGGAAAAGGTGTTATAAATAAAAAACTGGATAAAATACTGTTAAAAACTCGCTCAATATATGTTACCGTGACATAGGTTGACATATTCGGCAGGTTTTTAATAGTATTTTGTCTAGTTTTTTATTTATAACACCTTTTCCCAAACTTACCGTGTTAAAGAGGAAGTGAGGAGGCGCCATCTTGAATTTTCCAATACATCGGTAAACACTGTATGTTTTTCGAGTTGAATAAACATGTTACATTCAATAAAAACACGAAAAATATATCCGGTTAGGTAGAAAAGTAACTTATCTTGCCTTTGATAGCATTTATTTGTTATATATTTATTTTTTGACAACGTTGTGTATAGTAATACAAACCCATTTTTTTTTTTTTTTGTTCGGTGATGATGGTGTTTCTTAACATGGGGAAGTTGAGAAGGGATGTCTATTCCGAAAGCCGCTCGTAACATGAGGTTCGGGCGCATTGTGCGCGTGCATACTGCATCTGAGAAATATCTGAGAATTAGAAAAACATTTGTGATGGAAAATCATTTTTTAAAGTTATATTTGGAAAAATTCAAATAATAACTTTTATTCAAAAGAAAAATTCATAATAACTATTTTATTCAAAAGAAAAATTATGACAAATGATGAAGGTTATTATTTGGAAAATCGGAATCCAAATATGCCCTAAATTTATTGAAAACATCAGAAGAATCTGAATGTTTGTATTTTACTCTGAACAACCAATTATTTAAAATGTGTCATTGAAATTAATACTCATTTATTCCAACGATAAATGAATAAAAAGAAAGAAAAAAACCTTATATATATATATATATAATATAATTTGTGGGTTGGCGTCTCACTCTTTCTCTCTCTATATGTGCAGCTTGTCCCTGGGGGTGCTTTCGCGTGGCTGGTTGGTGTCGGCCCTCTGTCCTTTGTCTTCGTCTGCGCGCTGGACTGTCGTTCTCGTTTCTACTGTATTGCTCACTTCTCTTCCCACGTGTGAACAGACGATAGTGAGATGAACACACATTTCCTTTTCTTTCTGCACTGCCGGTCCCGCAGCAAACGATGGTTGCGACCGTGCGAACATGGGCGCGTGTTGTGTCTGGGACATTCATTCTTTCGGCGGTGGATGGGCGACGCGTTTGTCTTGTCCGTCGGTTGAGTTTTTGTTTCCTTCAATTCCATTCGTTTCATTATTTTTCTTTTGTAACGGGATTAGGATGTATATATATATCCTAGCCCTCTACAAGTCCAACAAAAACACGTTACCAGCGATTAGCCATCCAAAACACTCTTCACAAAAGAACACACTCAAAACATTTATTTTTTCACAAGCTCCACCAAAGTAAACCAGTCAATAAAACAATTTGTCACCGACATTTAGTAACGAGCAACTTAACGACGTCAAATTCCACTAGAATCGTTCAAATTTAAAGAAATTATATTTAATTCTACAAAACAAATTTGAACACAGCCACAAGCATCAAGCCTCGTGTTGACATAAAAAAACGGATTTTACAAGCAACTGCCATGGACGGACATATTACAAAATCCTCGCTACTTCAGAATTTTCTAAATTACAACTGACACACATAAAAGAACCTTTCTTTTATTTTGACAAACATTTTTGATTTTCTTTTGAAAACGAATCCAACAAAGGGGTATTTGTAGCAGTTGACACTTGCTACAATCACAGGCAGAAGCTAATTCTCTTGACTTGAGATTTGAAATCCATTTTCTCCCTATCTATCATGTGACAGAGTATATAAAAGGCGAAATCACAAACCTTTATTCCTCTTTCATCTTGACCCTGCCTTGGAGCAGACGTCGCCTGTGGCTTCACCCCCAGGCAGAACGTGAGTACAACAAGCTAACTATGGCTCTCTCCAAACTCACATTTATTTCCATGTGCGGTATTCACACAAACTTTATTTATCATGTTAAAGAACTGCTCTCGTCGATACAACTTACACTCACCCACGAGAACACGCAAACACACTGAATACCTTGCCTCTTTCTTTCTCCTGTAACTGGCTTCCTCCATCCTGTTGACTACTATCTATAAACACATGTAAACGGAACTGAACTATCCTCTCCTTCAACCAGCAGCATGATATGAAATCTTTACACAAGAACACTTCAACTTACTTACTCGTTTCTCTTTTCTACTAACGAAAATGACAAATAAAGCTGTTTATTAAATGTTAAAGTGAGACTTCCATCTCATTGTTTCTTATATTCTATAACCCTTAATAACCACTCAAAATCAAAAATTAAACATCAAATAAACGTCAACAATTGTGCAAAAATGTAATTTCTACTAGTATTTTGATTAGTTTTCGATTTTTTGAACGATTTTATTAGATAGGATCAGTGGTAAAAAAATTGTCAGTGTCCATAAAAAGTTAGAATCGGTTGGAAGTGATGGTCATTTTATGTTAAATTTATATATAAAACTGATTTCTTATTCAAAATTCTAAAAGAATTTTTTTTTCTTTCAGCCACGTAATCATCTTTTTTAGAATCTCATTTTGTGGAAGTTAAAGGCGTTAACCTACAGTGCTGCCATAATAATAATAATAATAATAATAATTATCATTACTACTACTACTAGTGAGAACTGTGGAAATTCCATAGCAGCAACTTTCATATGTATTATATTGCTGTTAGATATTCTGTGGACGTTCAGCGTGAATGGAGACCCTGCAATATTATTGTAGCACTTTTGTTAAAACTGTGAAAATATTTATCTAAGTAATCTGGTTAATGTAGTGTCAGAATATATCTGGTTTTATGGTTTATCTCCAATATCCTTATAGGTGTCTGTGACATATTTTCATTGTATGGACACCTGGCACAAACGGAAACACCACAATATCATTATACTATATTCAGACAGAATAGATGCTACTCTTGGATCCTAGCCAGAAAATCAAGAAAGTATATTTTAGTCTCACATATGGCCTCAAAGCAACATTATGTTATTTATTTATTTATTTTTTACATTGCGTATTCGGTGATCAGGAGAATAGAAAGTGATAACATACTATGGACATTAAATTATTGCATCTATATAATGTAATGTTTGTAGTATGTTATTACCTTCTATCCTCCTTTTTAATAAATAGGATCTCCCTATCGAATAATTTAGAATTTGGAAACTGTGATACACTTACGTACATATTTTAAAAGTACTACGGTGGTGATGGTGATGGTGATGGTGATGCCGTCGTCGTCATCATCATCTGTATCTTGTTTTTCTTTTACAGTAAAGCAAATCAATCTGATAACTGACTAAATATTTGGGAGTCATCTTCCCCATGTCAAGAATGGTTTTCTAAATAATAATATTATTATGAAGAAACTCATTCTTGATATTGTAGAGGACTGGTAGTATAGAAGGAAATGCGTGTTCATCTAATGTTCTGGTCACCAATTTGTAGTGGATATGTTATATAAATCCCCCAGTTGTATAAAATAGGAAAAATGAATTGAATTGAGGAAGGACCGAACAATGCGTTTATTGAAATAAACGAACTAGAATTTATTTCATGAAGAAACAAATTAAATGAAAAGGGTACAGCACGTGTTTAATTTGGCGTGCGTCTCTCGCTGTTAGCCGGTGAGAAAGAAGGTCTATTGTTATAAGAGAGAGAGAGAGAGAGCGTGTAAAAGTCAATCCAGTTTGGCACGCGTCTCTCATTGTTAGCTGGTGAGAGGGAAAGTCTATTGTTGTAGAGAGAGAGAGAGAGAGAGAGAGAGAGAGAGAGAGAGAGAGAGAGAGAGAGAAAGTCAATCCAAGCCATGGAGAGAAAGCATGTAAGGTGTACGTACTGTCTGTTGGCTCTTCCCTCACACCAGCGCGCCCCAAAAAGGAGCGGTTGGTCCGTGGACCGCTCAGCTCAGGAGCCGAATCAAAAAGGAGGAAACAGCTCAGATCTCTTGCTTTTGTAGTTGTTTCCAAAAGTTTTAAAAGGAAGTGACGTTGCCCATGTGTGCGTACGTGTGTGTGTATGTGTGCGTACATGTGTGTATGTTAGTGTGGGTGAGTATGCACATGAACATGAGTGTATATACATGAACGTGTATGTACGTGTGTGTATGTGCGCATGTATGTTTGTGTGCGCATATGTGTATCACAAGAAAAGTGGTTTGAAATGTGAACGCATGTTTTTGTGTGAGACGAGAAAAGGCTCGCACAATACTCCCTTTCCCAGGAAAAAAAATATGCAGTGTATATTTTTTTTTTTTTATAAGTAATGTTTTGGGCAATTGACTTTTTGTCCTGTTTTTTGCTGTTGGTGTGGTTGTTTAAAAATAAAATGGAGTGTGTTCATAAAAAAAAGTATTTACTTACGCATGGAAAACGCGTTTACTCTTTTTTTTAGGGTGACATTTGTTTTTTTTTTTTGTGCTAACATGTGCAACGAGTTGCTTGGACAGTGAAGTGAATTGTTCGTTTGGAAGGAAAATTTTGTTTGTGTTGACATGAGTCTTCGCAAGTGAGTCTGCGGTAGTGTGTGTACATTGTCTGTACGGGCATTTGTTCTGCATTCATTCGTGTTGAATGGTGAGTGTCCAGTTGCCGACTGTCAACGAAACATCCAGTTGTGAGTTTATTAGTGAGTGTGCGTGGTGCATCTCAACTCGTATTGTTGATTCAACTTCTTCCTATGTGTTGATAGGGATGTCCTGTAATTGTTTCTTTGTTGTTGCATCTGCTGTGCGGGAGAGAATCTATATAGGCCTATGTGATTTTGCTCCTCGCATTTGTTGCAGGGTAATGTCAGGAAACTGTGAAAAATGTTTGTCAAGCTCAATTTTTTTTTTAATTTGGTATGAAGTCGACAGCTCTGTGTTTATTTTTCTGCTGAGTCTGATGAGGGATTTCGTCATTGTAGTTCATCCGCTGCTAGAGAAATTCTTTTTCCTCGCCGTCTGTATACCCAACATTGGTTGTGTTTAATCAAATAACGAGGTGATGTACTGGTTGTCTGAAATGGAAAAAGAGTTCTGGAAAAATGAGGTCCATTAGTGCGAAGAGGAAAAGGGGGGTTCAATGGCATTGTTGCTTGTTGAGATTCTTGTCGGTAGTAGTTTACTTGTTTTTCTTTGTTGAAAAGTTTGTTTTTTTGTTTATCAAATAAAACCCGCGTCTCACTCAAAACAATTCATTAAAAAAAAAAGTAGGGTCACCATGCTTGTTCGTTTCACATCAGTCGGTCGCCAGTTTGTTGTGAACTAGTGGTATAGAAGGAAATGCATGTTCATCTCACGTTCGGGACACCAATTTGTAGAGGACTGGTGGTATAGAAGGAAATGCGTGTTTATCTAACGTTCGGATCACCAATTTGTAGTTGACTGGTGGATATGTTATATATATCCCTCAGTCGTATAAAATAGGAAAAATGAATTGAATTGAGGAAGGACCGAACAACACGTTTATTGAAATAAATGAACTAGAATTTATTTCATGAAGAAACAAATTAAATGAAAAGGGTACAGTATGGGTTTAGTTTGGCGTGCGTCTCTCGCTGTTAGCTGGTGAGAGGGAAAGTCTATTGTTGTAGAGAGAGAGAGAGAGAGAGAGAGAGAGAGAGAGAGAGAGAGAGAGAAAGTCAATCCAGGCCATGGAGAGAGAAAGCGTGTAAGGTGTATGTACTGTCTGTTGGCTCTTGCCCCACACATAGTGGTAGGGGACATGAGGCGAGTAGGCGCGCGCGCCCCGAAAGGGAGCGGTTGGTCCATTGACTGCTCAGCTCGGGAGCCAAATCGAAAAGGAGGAAACAGCTCAGATCTCTTACTTTTGTAGTTGTTTCCGGTGGTCTTTTGCGCATGTGTGGATTTCCTTTAAAGGGAAGTGACGTTGCCCATGTGTGCGTGTATGTGTGCGTACATGTGTGTACGTTAGCGTGGGTGTGTATGAACGTGAATGTGAGTGTATTTAAGTGAACGTGAATATATGTATGTGTGTGTACGTGCATGCGTATGTTTGTGTGCGCATATGTGTACAACAAGAAAAGTGGTTTGAAATGTGAACGCGTGTTTTTGTGTGAGATGAGAAAAGGCTTGCACAACATGGAGACGGTCTTTATTAACTATTCTGTTCCAACAGTTTTTATTTATTATACCAATCATCAATTGTTTATGAAAATTTGAAATATCATTAATGATGACCAACTGCAATTCGGCTTTGTTTTAAATGAAAAACAAACCCTGTCTCACAATTTTTAATCAAATGGAAAACATTGGTGAAAAATATTTAGAAAGATCTACTCTTGTAATATACACCCAACTCCAAAGTGTATTTTTTCCGTTTTGCAAAATATATGTGGGGTTTACCATAATTTTAACATTTTTTTAAAAAGTATTAAATCCTTAATTAAACATTTAGAAATTTTTAAAGAATTGGAATCGGAACTGGTACTTGTATTGGCATCGGGAATTAAAAAAAAAAAAATCAGGAATTTTATCGGAATTGGGGAAAATTTTAGAATTCTTTCATCATTAATTCTTAGTAAAAAATCACTGGCATTAGAAATAACAAAATTTTTAGCATGAAAAAATGTATGAACTGTTGGAAAATAATGTTATGCTGAAAATATTACTTGTACAGTTTTAACGTTATTTTAATAAAAAATTATTGTCTACCCTATCCTCATACAGAGTTTTTTTATGAGAATTTCTTTCTGTCATGGGAACATATTTTTTGTTTTTAAACTCATTTTCACCCCTTACAAAGCATATCGCCACTTGGACATAAGGGGCTACTATTTGGGGCTATGTCTAGGAAAGATTAACAAGATATTTTTTTATGTTACATTTAAACTTTTACATATCAGTACAGCCAGGGGAGCAGGCATCAGGAAGAGAATTCCAAAGTCTAGCTGTTCGAGGGAAGAAACTATTATAATAGAAAGCTTTCTGGCATTTAGGGACAACAACTGTGAAGGGGTGAGATCTTATTGCTAAACAGGTTTGTCGGGATATGTATGTCGAGGTGGTACAAGTGAAACAAATTCATCAGAACACATTTCATTAAAATATTTGTAAAACAGGCACAGTGATGCAACATTGCGGCGATGGGACAGAGGCTGGAGCTTAGTTGATAAAGTGGGACCAATTAGATTTACAACTGTTTTTTAGACTTTATCTAAGAGGGAGAGACTAGTGGTAGATGCACCAGCCCAGATGTGGCAACAATACTCCATGCATGGGCGAATGGTGGCCTTGTAAAAATACAGGATACTCTCAGGCGTGAGTAGTCTGCTAGCTCGATAGAGGGAACCCACCTTCTTTGCAGCAGCCTTTGCAATGTTCTCTATGTATTTGTTCCAGTTCATATTGGCCGCAAATGTTTGGCCAAGGAGTTTGAAGGTAGAATTCTCAGGTAGGTTGCTATTTGTCATTGATATAGGGGGTTGAAAAGGCGTCTTGTAATTGTTAAAGGAGAGCTGATCTCATCATACGGAATTTTTTTTATTTGTGTTTTTTACTAATGTCTTTGTAAAACTATACAAGCACCTTTTGTTCTAATAAACCAATGCTAGCATTGGTTTGTGCAACTTTCTGCCATTTCAGTAAAGTACTATGGCCTCGGTATTTATAAAAAAAAGGATTTAATAAAGGAGATGAATGTTCGTAAAATGTTTGTAGGTATGTATAAATTTACAAGGAATGAATGTTCGTAAACTGTTTGTAGGTATGTATGAATTGACAAGGAATGAATGTTCATAAAATGTAACTTATCTTTTGGACGATGGAGAGGGTTAGGGTAGGCCGGTCATCCTGCTGTCGGTGATGCGTGTCCTGGCTTGTAACTGGAAAGCGAGTCTCTTCTTTCATCAGCGCTAGCAGCCCGGCGTCTTCGTCTTCTTTCTCCTCCTCTCCTTGGTTTGTGTGAATTAGGCATTGTTTAGAATTGAAGGCGTTTGGCCCATAACATGAGAGCGTAGTCGGCTTCAGTTCACTAGTGCCTTATTTCTTTTTCTTCTTCATCTCTTTAGGTCAGGTGGGAAAATCCATTTGTGCGTTCACTGACGCAGCAGGGCGAATCTCTCTCTTTTCCCTCCTGTTCCCTAAAAACCCTCGTTTTTATAGTCGCAAACCGGCTCCCAGCGACTGTGATATTTGAGGTGTTTATTTTAGGCGCAGAGCTCTGCCATTAGTCGATAATTATTTTGTGGTTATCTTATTTTTTTCTTCCCAAGCGGAAGCGATGCATGGAGCCATGTGCAAAAAACACTTTTTCATTTTGTTTCTCATGGTGGATGCGTTAACATCCGGTTCACTGCTAATTCTCATCATGTTCCCACAGTACCCAGAAAATTCCATTAATAGAACTGTATTATTCCATTAAAATACCAATTTTTTAATAATTATTTTGACAACAAGGACAGCGACGACAATGAAGAAATAGGGCAAATATATCTTAGTCACACACACAAAAAGGGTAATTTGAAACATAAATTAATTTTGTAGTAAAAGAAAAATGGAGATAGATATTATTATTAATTATTATTATTATTATTATTATTATTATCATTATTATTACTGACACAAATAGGTCTGTACCGCTGACAAATAACTCACTTAGGGCGTCATTGTTACCATAAGAAAGTTTCTTGTCACACGGGGTAGCATGTCTCTATGGAGCACAGGTCTATAATACATTCCTCTGAAAAGGGCAATTTTAAAACAAGAGTAAAAGGGTCATTTGCTTGAGCACCCCTAGTACCCCTCTCTGCACATTCCTGAGAGACACCAATCAATAAATACCCCTTAAATTTCAGTTTCTTTAGGGTATTTTAAGACGTTTTTAGGGGACAAAATATGGGCACAACCTCTGATTTGAAAATTCAAATGTATCAGATTTCCATTTAATTTTATCCATAACTAGCAGGCCACCCGGCATTGCCCGGTCGTAAAATATGTTTAAATATGATATTTTGCTTAATGTAGATTTCGTATTTATTATTATATTGTATTGGACCCAATATATAGTAATGATTTAAAAAGTTAAAAAAACAAAATGACTTGTGCACCACCACCAAGAATTGAAACCAAAACGATTAGCTTACGATTTACTTTTCTTTTGATGTTAATGCCTGAGCTATGAAGACATGTTTACAACAAGGCTAAAAATTAAAATATGAACTAATAGCTATTACGTTATGCATGCATATTCATAAAGCGTCGTTCGACCTTCACCTGGCAAATTCCATAATTTTAATTTTCACACTTTTGCATGATTTTTTTCCGGCTAAAACCCAAATATAACGTTTTGCATGGGTTCGAATACCCTATATATTAAGTTTCATATCTATAGACCAAAGACTGACAAAGGAGTTTGGTAAGAAAATTTTTTTAAACATATATATATATATATATATATATACGCATACATAAATATATATTGTTGAGTGGTGCATTTTAGTGGAATAGAGATAAAAATGAACAGGAATTTAAAGGAGGAAAATAGACACACGTGTTGACTGATGAGAAGAACTCTTTATTAAGGGGAAGAACAAAAAAGGGATTATGGGATATGTACAGGGAAAGGGAGGTAATAGAGATACAAGAGTTATCGGACTTTCAACACCCCTGCTTGCTCTTAGAGTGTGAGCGTATTTTTTTTTTTTTTTTTTGGTGTTTATAAAAAAAAGAATATGCGTATATATAAGAGCATCATATCGGCAAAAAGACGAATTTAAAGTCCGAATAAAAGTGGTTTGAATTTTTCTAGTTTTGCTCGGGTGGAGGGTTTGGTCATGATTCTGTGAGCATGTCTGTTGTGGGGCAATAGATAATTTTTATGTTGCAGTTGTTCAAAGCGTCCCTGATGAAATGATATTTTATGTCTATGTGTTTGCATCTTTGTCGATGCACTGGGTCTCTAGAAAGTACTATAGCACTTTGACTGTCCTCAAATATTTTAATGGGTGTGTATTCTTTGTACCAGTCCATTTCTTTTAGTAATTGTGTGAGGTACATACCTTCTTGGGTTGTTTTTGCTAATGCCACGTATTCGGCTTCGCATGTGGATAATGCTACCGTGAGTTGTCTTTTCGACTTCCAGGAAATGGGTGGACTGCCTTTTGTTAAGCTGAAACAGTATCCAGATATACTGTGTCTGTCGTATTGGTTTGATACCCAATCGGCATCGCTGTATGCGAATAACTGGAGTTGATCGTTTGATATTGTATAGCATAGTTGGTGTTGCATAGTACCTTTTATGTACCTCAGTACATGTTTGGCTGCTGTCCAGTGCTGCTCATGCGATTTTGATAAGTGTTGGGACAACTTGCCGACGATATAGCTTATATCTGGTCTGGTACAGATCATCAGATAGATTAAGCTGCCGACGACTTCACGGTACTTTCTGGGGTCGATGAGGTCAGAGTCATTTTCGGTTAGATCACACTTTAATTCACATGGAGTTGTCCTGGGTTTGTGATTGGTCATATCGAACCTTTCCAGTATTTTTGTGACGTACCGTTCCTGGATCATCAGTATACGACTTTGAGTTATGTCGAAGTCTTTTCCTAGGAAATGCCGGAGTTTTTCAAGGTCTTCATCTGAAATTCGGACATCAACATCTGCTTGGTAGTGTTGAGCGAATCATTATTATTAGCTGCAATAATTAAATCGTCAACCCATGAGATGATGGTGATTCGTTCCTTGCTGTTGTGTCGCATGTAGACGCAATGATCCACTCTATTCTGAATGAAACCATTTTTGGTGAGGTGGTCATGCAGGGTTTGATTCCAATTTCTGCCTGATTGTTTCAGTCCATAGAGGGATTTGTTTAACATACAGACTGCTTTCTCGCCCGTTTTCCATCTCACTTCAAATCCCTCTGGTTGCTCCATGTAAATCTCATGGTCAATTGGGGCATGGAGGTATGCTGTTTTGACGTCCATTTGGTGTACGATGAGATCGTATTGGATAGCTACTTGCATTAGTATGCGGATTGATGTGATGTCAGCTGTTGGGGAGAAAGTCTCTGTATAATCTACCCCCTTGGTTTGGTTGTAATCCTTTGCAACAAATCTTGCTTTGTATTTCGGGGATCCATCAGGGTTTTCTTTAATTTTATATACCCATCTACCGCTGATTGTTGTTTTGCCTTTGGGTAGAAGTGTCAGCTTGTACACGTCGTTTTCTTTCAGGGAATTGATTTCCTCCTGCATTGCTTTGATCCAATGGTGTGCCACTGGGGAGGTCGTAGCTGCTTTATAGGTGTGTGGTACACCATGTGCGACTTTGTAGCAGTAGTCGAGATTGACAAGTGTGTGACCACTCTCGTTTTGAACTGTCGTTACATAGTCCTCTAAGTAGCTGGGCATCTTGTGTTCCCACTCTGGGTATCTCCATGTATAACTGCTTTCTTCTATGATATTGAGTGGTTCATCAACACTAGACTATTCTCGGTCTTCTTTCGGTTTTAGACTTTTTGTCAAATCTCTTTGGAAGAAGTCCTTGTCATTATTGCTTGGTGGAGAAGTTTGGTTTTGTTGTACGTCAGAGTTGTTGATGAATTTTACTTGTCTGTGTTTATACACTTTCCCACTTTCAGGGTGGTAGATTAGGTATGCTGGGCTGTTTCTGTCGTATCTGATAAATATCCCTCTCTGACATTTTGGGTCCAGTTTCCCTCTTGTGTTGGAGTAGGTGTAGCACACTGAACTGAAGATGTGCATTTTCGAGAGGTCGGGTTTCCTCCCAGTTATCTCGTAATATGGAGTTTGTTTCAGGCGGTTGTTGAAACACCTGTTTCGTATAACTGCGGATGTCATGACAGCATAGGTCCACAGGGTTTTGGGTAATCCACTCTCTATGATCATGCATCTCGCCATTTCGAACAGTGTCCACCAATTTCTTTTGGCTGTTCCATTCTTGTGAGGTGAGTACGGTGCTGAGGTCTCATGTTTAATTTTGTTTTTGCGGACTAATTTCTGGAAATCGTTCGACTTAAATTCTGAACCGTTATCTGTCCTCAGTATTTTTATTTCGCCATAGGGTGAGATATCTGCAATGAATTTTTCGGCGGCGAGTGTGGTGTCACTTTTATTTTTAATAAAATACACACATACAGAACCAGAGAAATCATCGGTGAACGAGACAGCGTATCGATTTCCGTTTAAGTCTGCCGGGTTTATAGGGCTGGCTAAGTCCGAGTTAACTAGATGTAGTATGCTGGATTCTCATTCGTCCGGGTCTTTGTTTCTGCTTTGAGAGAATTTTCCTTGAATGCAAATATTGCAATTTCTATTGTTTGCGTTTTTTGGTTTTATTTTCATCCCATGAACTACAGCGGGTAGTTTCATTACGACGTCATAGTTACAGTGGCCGAGTATTTTATGCCATGTATCAACGTCATAGCATTGATGGCAGCTGTCTTCGGGGCTTTCATTCTGTGTAGTCGTTAAATAGTACAGTCTTTTATGTACATATATTTTGAACCTTCTGCCGTTTTTATGTACGAGTTCATTTTTATTTTCTTTAAAAATGACTGTTGCTCCGTTTTTAGTAGCAGTTTTTACAGAGAAAATGTCTTGTGGGTAGGAAGGTATCAATAACGCCGACGCAGTTTCCATTTTCGTCTACGAAGTGTATTTCTGCATCTCCTCTTTTTAATGCAACGCCGCTGGTTTTTGTATGTCCACTAACTCCATGTAGTGGTTTTCTGGCTGGAATGTTTGGTCGAAATTTTTTAATTTCTTCTCATCTCTAATGATGTGAGAAGTGGCACCAGCGTAACAAGCAAACCTGTGGGTGACGTCGTCTTCCACACGTGGTAGTCCTTCATTTTGAGTGTGAACGTATATTCTTCTTCAATATCCACTGCCTTTCCATAGTGTCCCTACGTTTGTAGCGGCAAGACTCTCTTTTATGAGTGGTGGCTTTGCAGTTGTTGCACCACATTTTTCGTTTGTTGTTGTCACAGTCTGTAGATATATGCCCTTTTCCGACGCACATATAGCATGTAGTGTCTCGCTCGTCATGGTCGTTGTTACTTACAGCAATTCTCGAAAAGGAGGAAGTTAGTTTCATCATGTCGTCGCTGCTAGACTCGTTTTTGTGCTTTAGAGTCTCTTCAAAGCTGTGAAGCTCGGTTTTAAATACAGAGAACGTTAGTTCTTTGTTGCTGTGAGTCACATATATAGAAAATGAGTCGAACTGGCTAGGTAATCCCTTTAATATCATCACGATGATTAAAGCATCGTCCACTGTTGTAATATATTGGACAGGATTATCTCCCTTGCACTTCAATGAACTACGGATTATCTCCCTTGCACTTCAATGAACTACCACTAGAGGGCGCGACAGTCTTAAAATCTGTTCTTTTGTAAATAAAAGGACCGGGAGACGATCTTTCCCTACGAGACGTACCGTCTGCCGATCTATCTATAATGTTATTTTGTCTTGTGCATTTTTATTCATTATGCATTGTTAATGTTGATATACATCAATTGGCGATGAAGAACGAATAATGCGGAGGAGTAACAAGACAATTTAAAATTAAAAGCGAACACCCACAACAAATCGAACGAGGAAAGTTGCCGAGTAGCGGATAAAAATGGCTTTATTAGGCACCATTGGAGAATGGAATAGTGTGGAAGAAGAATGGTCGCACTATATTGAGAGAGTAAAGTTTTTTTTACTGCCAATGATGTGTTGAATGAAGGTAAGAAACGTGCTATATTTTTGTCGGTTATTGGGGCAAAAAATTATGCTATTCTCAGGGGTTTAGCCGAAAACAGGCCAGAGCAGAAAACATTTGAAGAATTATGTATTCTGATGGAGAGGCACATCAGGCCGGCCCCCAACGAGATACATGAACGTTTCTTATTCAACACAAGAGACAAACAAGAAGGTGAGTCCATTAGTGAATATGTGGCCACACTGAGAAAAATGTCGGAACATTGCAACTTTGAAGAAAAAGTAAATGAACACATACGTGATCGTTTGGTTGTGGGAGTGAAAGATGAGAAGATACAGGAGCGCTTGCTGGGCGAAAGAATGCTAACTTTGCACAAGGCCATTGAAATAGCAGTGTCTATGGAATCGGCAAGAAAATATTCCAAGTTGATGTTGGGAGCACAGACGAGTGGAAGTGAAACGTCCGTACACAGGTTACCATTAAAACGAGAGTGTTATCGTTGTGGAAGCACTGGCCACCAAGCGGACAAGTGCCAGTTTAAAAACAAGGAATGTTTTAAATGCAGGCGAATAGGGCATACTCGTCGGAAGTGTAGGCAAGAAGAGAGCAGGCCTCCTAGCTCCGCAACACGAGGTAAGGAAAGCAGGATGGTGAACAATGTGGAGGAAAATTGTTGTGAAGAAATGGAAATAAGTATGGAAAGGCTAGACTTGCACACAGTTGCTAACCTTCGGACACCACCAGTATTAGTGGAACTGCTAATTAATCAAGAGAAAGTGGTCATGGAAGTGTACACTGGAGCTGCATGCACAGTAATGAGCCTAGAAAAATTCAATAAAATTGGCCAAGTTTGTGATCTAAAGGAAAGCCATGTCAAGTTGAGAACGTACACTGGTGAATTAGTGAAACCACATGGGACCACAGACGTGGAAGTAATCCAGGAAGGGTTAAAGCATCGACTATCTTTGCTGGTGGTGAAAGGTAATGTACCGACACTTCTTGGCCGCAACTGGTTGAATAAGGTAAAGCTGGATTGGAGAAGCATGTTTCCTTTATACCAGGAAGATTCCCCTTCGAGGTTGGAAAGGCTTTTAAAAGAATTTGATTCGCTGTTCAGTGAAGAAATGGGGTGTTTAAAGGATTTTAAGGTCAAAATACTCATTGATAAAATGGTTAGTCCCAAATTTTGTCGGGCAAGACCAGTACCTTATGCCATAAAAGCGGATGTGGAAAAGGAGCTAGATCGCCTGGAAAACCAGGGAATTTACAAAAGAGTGGAATACTCTAGGTGGGCTGCCCCCATTGTACCGGTTGCCAAAAATAATAATGAAGGCATCCGGATCTGTGGAGATTACAAACAAACAGTAAACCGGGCATCACCATGTGACTATTACCCTCTTCCTCGGACAGAAGATATATTTGCTACTTTGAAAGGGGGTCAAAAATTTAGCAAGCTCGACTTGAGCCATGCCTATCAGCAGCTGGAATTGGATGCAGAAACCCAGGAACTGCTAACAGTAAACACTCACCAAGGATTATACCAGCCCACCAGACTACAATTTGGGGTACACAGTGCTACAGGGATTTTTCAAAGGGAGATGGACAAAAGATTGAAGAACATTCCTTTTTGCAAGGTGCGTGTGGATGACATCCTGGTTTCAGGTAGTGATGACAGTAGTCATCTGAAGAATTTATACAGTGTATTTGCTGCTCTAGATAAGGCCGGATTAAAGTTAAAGAGAAGTAAGTGCAAGTTTCTCCTTCCTGAAGTGACATATCTGGGTTTCAGAATTAGTAAGGAAGGCATAGCGCCTCTTCCAGACAAAGTAGCCGCCATGACAGAGGCACCTCGACCGCAAAACATCACAGAATTAAGAGCCTACCTAGGGGCACTTAACTATTATCATAGTCATTTGCCAAACTTATCAACTATACTTGAACCGCTTCACAACTTAATGAGGAAGGGTGCTCCCTGGGTATGGGGTGCTGGACAAACCAGGGCTTTTGAAGAAACAAAGAAAATGCTGTGTTCTGCACCTCTTTTAACTCATTTTGATCCATCTAGACCGATTCTGGTGCAAGTAGATGCTTCTCCCTATGGACTGGGAGCTGTAATGGCTCACAAAATGGAAGATGGAAGGGAGAAACCAGTATGCTACGTATCATGAACGCTGTCTGAGGCAGAACGGAATTATGCGCACATTGAGAAGGAGGGGCTGGCCCTAGTCTTTGCGGTGAAAAAGTTGCACCAATATCTGTATGGGAATAATTTTACGTTGTTCACTGACCACAAACCGTTATTGGGGTTGTTTGCTGAAAACAAGCCGATCCCTTCTCTTGCTGCTGCCAGAGTTCAACACTGGGCCATATTTCTGGCTGCCTATAATTACAGGTTGGAGTATCGTGCCGGGTCCCTTAATGGAAATGCAGATTGCCTCAGTCGTCTTCCAATCAGTGTGCAGGAGCAAGATGTCACACCTAATTCTAACAGGATACACATGATGAACTTGGTTGATGCTCCAGTGACTGTGGCGGCAGTGAGATTGGAGACAAGAAGAGACCCTACTTTGAGTCGGGTGTATGAATACATCCTGAATGGCTGGAGTAGGTGTATTCCAGACACGGCAATGAAGCCCTACTTCAACAAACGGACAGAGTTGACATGTGAAGATGGTACCGTATTATGGGGGAGTAGAGTAGTAATTCCGGCTATACTCAGAACAAAAGTGTTGCAGCAATTACATCAGACACACATAGGGATCGTGCGAATGAAGGCCCTTGCTTGCAGCTATGTGTGGTGGCCAAATCTTGATGCAGATATTGAGAGAGCCGGTAAAGCTTGTGGAACCTGCATACATTATCAAAGCAACCCCGGCAAGGCTCCCATTCACTGCTGGGAATATCCAAGTTCACCATGGGAGAGAGTCCACTTAGATTATGCGGGTCCATTTTTGGGGCACATGTTTTTGATAGTAGTGGATGCTCATTCAAAGCGGACTGAAGTTTGCATTACAAAATCATCTTCTGCTATGACCACAATTGAAAAATTGAGAGGGATCTTCGCAACTCATGGACTACCGGTATTAATTGTGAGTGACAACGGTCCCTGTTTTACAAGTGAAGAATTCAAAGCATTCATGAATGCTAATGGAATTCGACACATTTTCACAGCTCCTTACCATCCTTCCTCGAATGGACTAGCAGAACGCAGTGTACGCACCTTCAAGGAAGCGCTTAAAAGGATGAATACAGACGGCAAGGCAACACTTGAAACCAAGGTGAACCGATTTTTATTCACTTATAGGATAACTCCAAACTCATCAACTGGGGTTTCTCCTGCCGAGCTGATGTTCAAACGGCAGTTACGAACAGCGTTTCATTTGGCAAAGCCAGACACATACAAGGTTATGGATGTAAAAAATAAAATGGAAAGGGGAGCAAGGTAATGGTGCCGCTCCGTGAATTTAAAGTAGCCGATCCTGTGCTTGTGCGTAACTATGGATCTACTCAGCGATGGATTGAAGGTGGCATTACCAGACAGTTGGGAGCAGTGAATTTTGAAGTGGAAACTGGTAGAGGGCTAGTAAGGAGGCATGTGGACCAGCTTGTGAAACTCTCATCACCAGTAGCAGTGGAACTTACGCCTGAGATACAAGCTGATAATGCTGTAAAGAATCTTGAGAGTTTCGGCACACCTGAAGTTTCCAGCACACCCGACAGTCCTGAGGAAAGTTTAATACCTGAGAGCAGGCATATGGAAGAGGTTGCAGAGACTCCAGCAGTGGTAGAAAAATCGGCATCACCACCCTCTCGCAAGTCAGGGCGTATTCGGAGACCACCAAAAAAATTTGAAGACTATGTTCGTGATCCAGAGTAAGATTGAAGGGATGTAATATATTGGACAGGATTATCTCCCTTGCACTTCAATGAACTACGGATTATCTCCCTTGCACTTTAATGAACTACCACTAGAGGGCGCGACAGTCTTAAAATCTGTTCTTTTGTAAATAAAAGGACCGGGAGACGATCTTTCCCTACGAGACGTATCGTCTGCCGATCTATCTATAATGTTATTTTGTCTTGTGCATTTTTATTCATTATGCATTGTTAATGTTGATATACATCAACTGTCTGTCCAGCATTTCTGAGGGCTGTTAGAACAGTTTCTGTTCTTATAACGTAGTCCGTGACACTTTCATCGCTATTCTTTTTGAGAGACGTTAGTTGGGTGTATAAAGAAATGACCCTAGGCTTCCCTTTTCCTGCATAATGTTCGCGTAATATTTTTAGAGCTTTTCTTCCATTGTCTGCAGCTTCTCTCATTATCAGGGATAAGCTTTTATCATCTAGAAACTGTACCAGTTCGGCATACGCTTCCTCATTTCTTTCATTGTCGTGTTCATTTGTAGAGTTTACACCTAAGATGGTGTCTTTTAGACCGAGCGTACGTAAATGGCCTAAGAATTTTACTTCCCAAATTTCGTATTTGGCTTCATCTCCGTCAAAAGATAATCTGCTCCATCTGTTTCCATTATCACTTCTGGGCCCATAACCTGTTGAGTGGTGCATTTTAGTGGAATAGAGATAAAAATGAACAGGAATTCAAAGGAGGAAAATAGACACATGTGTTGACTGATGAGAAGAACTCTTTATTAAGGGGGAAGAACAAAAAAAGGGATTATGGGATATGTACAGGGAAAGGGAGGTAATAGAGATACAAGAGTTATCGAACTTTCAACATATATAGAAAGAAAGAGGTTTATATCTGCATGTAATATTACATGTAATAGTTAACTAAAGATGATCATCCCATAAGAAAACTGAAAAAAAAAACCTAATAGGGAATTGATTAAAACGAATGTTTAAAAGAATATGGAAATTAACTAGATCTTTTGCAGATGAATACAATTCCATAACCCATTTATAATGAAGTTGTATTTTCTTTTTAAATAAATAGAAAAAAATGCTTACCTTTTTTCTTTGTTGGCTCGGAGGCTAAGTTCAAAGTGTAGTATCAAAGTGTAGTATAACCACGGTCACCAAGAGTAAGAAGAAGGCCTGTTAACTGAAAAATGTCTGCAGGCTATGTAGGTAAGATTTGTCAGACTGTCAGTACTATATGAGGGCCATTTGAAAAAGAGCAATAAAACATTTTTAAAAAGAAAAAGGAACACAGTTCGATTGCTACTTTAACTGAACTTTATTCAATATAAAATATAAACATTATCTATGTAAAATTAAGTAATTTTAAAGTAATATACAATTTAATACTGATAAAACTGAATTATGAATTTAGTGGACAAACAATTAAAGAAACATTAAACAAATATTTTTTGGCCTTCGGAACAAGATCAGTGTAGTATCTGTTTTGATGCTACACTTTACCTTTTCTGTCTTCGGTCGGTGGAGGAGAAATCTCTCATGACTGAGATTATTTTTGTTCCTATCCAGAGTGCCCCTTATTGGGAAGCTGGATTTTCTCCACAAGGTTATATGTTGAAATATTTAAATAACTATTACTTTAAATACAGAAATTAGTTTTAGTTTTCTGTTCTATGTCCATTTTTTCCCCATGTTTTTCATCAAAATGTGTAGCGTATTAGTTGTCTCACAAGCCATCATCAGTGATTGCTTACTGGCAGTAACCTGTGGTGTTCCCTGGAGACCAAGTGACAAGTCTCCACAGATTTCCAGTGTTCTCCACCTCTTGACCACTTGTGCAGATGATTGCATGTTATCGCAACAGATGTTGTCACTGATTTCTCGTTGGCATCGGCCATTGGTGTTTCCTGGGGTTTGGATGACAAAATGCCTTCCCAAGGTACCAGATTTGAACTGCACACTTCCAGTAGAGATTTGGTCAGTACTCTCTCACCTCGGTCTTTCCATCCTCCTTGACCCTTCACAACTAGTTGGTGTGATGTGGTGTGGCGCGAGTCGATGTCATCTACACCAGTTTTTTTATTATTATTACTATTATTATTATAATAATAAGGGTGCTTGTGCAGTGTACGCACATGTATTTTAAATATTATTTTCAAGTTAAATTAAATTTTAGATTTGTATTACTGTACACATAGATTCGAAAAAGTTGTCAAAAACAAATATCACAAATAAATGTTATCAAAGGCAAGATAAGTTACTCTTCTACCTATCTGGGAAGGTTTTTAGTGATTTTACTCACTTTAAAACGTGTAATCGCTTCGAAAATCATACAATGTTTATCAATATATTTTAAAAAGAAAAATGTCGCCATGTTTGTAACTTATCTTGTTTTTGATAATATTTATTTGTTATATATTTGTTTTTTGACAACTTTTTCGAATCTATGTGTACAGTAAAACAAACTCCTCATGTAAATTATTTACAGTTAAAATGTTATAAAAACAAAAAATTGAAGTTTTAAATATATTTCAGAGAAATGAATTACGCCCTATGCTAAAATATTGATAATTCACCAATCGTAAAAAAAACAAAAAACAAAAAAAAAAAACACTGCCGTGAAAAATGCTTACTTTAAAATATTTGAAAATACTCAGTGAAAAGTTTTATTTATTATTAAAAGAACGGGCTGAAAAATATTATATAAAAATTGGGGTTTGTATTACTGTACACATAGATTCGAAAAAGTTGTCAAAAAAACAAATAAATATTATCAAAGGCAAGATAAGTTACTTTTCTACCTACCTGGATATGTTTTCAGTGTTTTATTTAATGTAACATGTTTATTCAGCTCGAAAAGCATACTGTGTTTACCGATGTATTGGAAAATTCAAAATGGCGCCCAGCTCTCTCTTTAACACGGTAAGTTTGGGAAAAGGTGCTATAAATATAAAACTAGACAAAATACTGTTAGAAACTCGCTCAATATATATTACCGTGACATAGGTTGACATATATTCGGTAGTTTTTTAATAGTATTTTGTCTAGTTTATTATTTATAGCACCTTTTCCCGAACTTACCGTGTTAAAGAGAGAGGCGGGCCCCATTTTGAATTTTCCAACACATCGATAAACAATGTATGTTTTTCGAGCTGAATAAACATGTTACATTGAATAAAAACACGAAAAATATATCCAGTTTGTTAGAAAAGTAATTTATCTTGCTTTTGATAACATTGATTTGTTATATATTTGTTTTTTGACAACTTTTTCGAATCTATGTGTACAGTAATACAAACCCAAAAATTGTTTGTTTTGCATAAAATAAATAAATAAAATGAAATATTCGCCTTTCTCCAATAAAAATAAAAGTTCAAACACGAATTCACTTACGATATTTTGATTAAAATTATCCCAAATGTGCAATTATAATAATTATTTTCCGAATGGAGAATTGTTCTTTTTCTTTAGAACATACATGTACAATCGGTAACACATATTGGTAGCCATATTTTTTATGCCTGTTAGCATGACCACGTGGTTGAATACCGGAAGCTGTCTATACCTACAACTTAATTAGGAAATGACGTTACGCTGTCACATGCATCGGCCTTCTTTCTCGTTAGCCACGGTATAACACTATCTTAGACCCTGAAATAGATAAGATAGGCGGCGACGCTAAAGGGTAGGAGAAGTGCGAGTCCAGCCTGGCCAATCTGATGGCTAGATGCGGTCTTGTCGACAGGTTTTGGGTCGAGCATCCAGGGTGGGAGATATGGACATGGACCAATAGTCTTTCCTCCTATTCGAATACTTATTTGGACAGGATGTTAGTTAGAAGAGGTGACATAGATTTCTTATCTTGTCCCACATTCACTTGGCTAAGCCAGCTGGACCATAAACTAGTTATCTCCCAGCTGAAGCTAGTAAATAGGCTTAAGTTAGCGGGGCACTGGAAGTTCAACACCTCCCTTCTGGAGATACAAGGCTTCTGAGATGTTAATAGAGTTAATTCAAAAGACACAAGTGGAGGCGATTATCGGGAGTAAGTGGTGGGTGGGTTTTAAAGCTAAAATGAGAAGATTCTCCATTAAGTAAACCCAGTGCCTCATACTAGATAAGGCTGAAATGAAGAAGCAGCTAGAGCAGAAACTAGCTAAGGTTATGGGAGAGGGTGATAGGGTTAGTAAGGAACTAGCTAAGCAGGACTTTCTGCGCAAAACTAGCAAGCATTACAAAAGTCAAGTAGTTAGAGCAAGGCTTAGAAAGATATGCAAAGAAGCAGTCAACTCTGATGTGGAAATGTGTTGCGAGGTTTCTAAGTGTGGCTCAGACAAGTACATCGGCAAAGGCAAACATCCAGATGGATGCACCTTATAATTGACTTGGGAGATTTGCGAGGGGTTTTGAAAACATTTTGAGAAGTGTTTTACCCAGCATCCCGACCTTCTCGTCCATGATTTTAGTGACTCTCCCCACCTTAAGGTGGCTAGAGCGGCTAGTTGCAAAGACTGGATGATAGTGCGGGAGATTTTTACTGCGTTGATGTAGGTCAGCTGTGACATATTGCCAGGACTTGATGGTCTGGCATACAAACTGTATTTGAGGCTGTCATACATCTTTCTGCCTCTTCTGACAGATGTGTTCAACCATTGGTTTGCTAAGGGATCCATCCCAAAGCAAGTCACCAGGAGAGTGATCATAATGCTGAAGAAAGATTATGGACATGGTGGGGAAGAATTAAATGACTTCAGACCCATAACTCTGTTGAACATGAGTTAAAGATTTTGGCCCAGATCTTGTCGAATTGGCAGCAGATTGTTATTGGCAACTTGATTGAACCGGAGCAGAACTACACTGTGAAGGAGAGATTGATCCAGAACAACTTGTACTTGATCCGCACAATCCTAGAGGGAAGGATAAAAGATGACACGGAAGCTACGCTGATCAATTTAGACCAGTCCAAAGCTTTTGATAAGGTCGACCATCGCTTCCTGGCATCTGTCTTAGAGGTCGCCAGTTTTAAACTGAACTTCTGCAAGTGGATCTCTGTGACGTATCACCAGCCTAAGGTTGTCATACAAGTCAATGGAAAACACTCGAAACCCTTTGTTAATTCTCGATTGGTGTGTCAGGGTTGTCTGCTGTCACCCCTAATTTATGTCCTGGCTTTGGAACCACTGCTCCGCAAGATGTGGGGAGGCAAATTCGACCCTGTATGGAATAGCTCTGCTTGGTACGAAAGAATCACAGGGGACAAGATAAACCACAGCAATTTGGTTGGACTGCAGTTGGGCACCTGGAGTGCTAACACAAACTTCCCGGTGGCCTTCAGCTGGACGGATGGTGTGAAAGGATTCCTTCCCAAGGACCTTTTATCACGTAAAAGTCAATTTTCAGTCACAGAACCAAATGTGACCTCTGATCTTCTTCTAAGCCACCATCCCAGTCAACGGCTACCAAGATGTGACCTCATTCAGCAGGACCCCATCTGATTTGTTTCCCTGGTTGTACTTGGTCAGTCTTCAATTGTGGTCAGGTGTTTCTCAGTCCTCCTGGCGTCAAGGGTTGATATGCTGTAATTCAACAAATCACCATCTGGCAGTAAGACAATTCATCAAGAAAAAAACAAAAAAACTTCGTTTTGTCTTTCTAGTCTACTTATTAAGTCCAAAAATATATATACAAGTTTTCTTTACAATTCAGTGTTTAGACAAGTCTAAATGATTCACATTTTCTTGTAGTCTCTTTCTTTTTAGCGGTGAGGGTTGTGGCGAGATGTAGAATCACGGAGAGGGGGGGGGGGCGATCCAATCTACTCTTCTGCGTGTACACACAAGCTATCTCAAGCTCAATCAATCTCAATCTCCAATCTGTCGTTTTTCGGCTCTGCTCTTGTTTACATACGGCGGGGTGGGGGTAGGTTGGGTGGTCTTTACAACCAATCACCCACGACAGTGTCAACTTCCAGGATATTTCGATTGGTCCCTGTCAGAAAGTGGAGATTTGCCATAAGTTGTACCTGCGATCCTGCAGGCGATTTTCTCATGACAATTCGGTCACATCTATAACCTTAGGTCAGGGCAACTGTACTCAAAAGACTAAACATCTCTTCCCTAACCTTGAGTCATCATTCGTTTGCACCGACAACGAAAATATGTTTTCATTACATCTCTCAAAATGGCATTGTTTGTCGATTGATTAAACAAAATCATATATTATATTTATTTTTTTCTCAGCAGGGATTTTTGCTGTCGCTCAGGCACACCAATATTTAATAAAAATTCACATCTGCCCGTTTTTCTTCAGTGATTTTTAAGTTTTCACCCCTTTTTGGGGAGCTCAACCGCCCCCTGGGACGGTCATGTCACATGGCCTGGTTCGGATTCCCAGCATGTGGTTTGGACCAGGTCTCCGGCTCAAAAAGAATTGGTCAGAGGTAAAGTCAAAGGTGAAGGCTGTGGTCAACTTGTGGCTTCCTAGGAAACTTCCCTAAAGGGTAAAGCTAAGGTGTGTGCCACATACGTCTTGCCTCTCATCCTTTACCAAGTGGCCGTACTTCCCCTGCCTGCACAACACCTAAAACCTCTTGTAAAACTCTTGTCCTCACTTCTTTGGGATGAGGGAAAACACTGGGTGCTGAGACAGGTCTGTATTCAATGTCTGTATGACTTATGTATGGCTTGGCAATGCCGGGCTTGAAGTGTCATTGAGACGCTGAAAGGCTGGCTTTCAACTGTGGAACCCTATGGTTACTGCCGCCTTTCCCGACCTCATTCTCGACCCCTCTGTTGAGAGCCATCACAGGCCATGGGGAAAATCAGCCTTCCTAAAGAAAATGCTGAGCTGCGCTAAAACGACAACCAAGGTCCAGCGACCTTGAGACTGCTACCCATAAGAAACTCCACAGAGATCTAGTGAGTGGGGGGGGGGCGCCAACGATTCGCTATGTGTGCATTTGGGTTGGCAGCAGAGTGAATCCGCTCCGCGTAGAGCTGGGTGCCAGGTTCAAGTCATCTAAACAATTTAGAGTTTTCTTTGACCTGGTGATTGGCCCAAAATGTACTACCCCTCAACAACATACAATGCAGTTCCAGTTTTTTGGAGTCATCTGCTTGTCCCTGTTGCAAAACAATGACCAAAGAAACGACTGATCACGCGTTCTTCGATTGCTGCTAACTCTGCTGGTACTGATCGTATGTCAGTGAGGATTTGATTCTGAGCATCCTTGCCCGATTACCTTATCCAACGTTGTTGACAACATGAAGCTGCCATGGGACCAGGAAAGAAAAATGGTGAACATTAAGATCCTGGCGAGAATGGTGAATTGGGACGTCACGACTGCAAGGTGGCTGGGGGATGTTGTTTTTTTCTGATCAGGAACTGATCACTTTCTTTAAACACCAACTTCAGGTGAAGATCAGATGTGATAGAAGAAGGCTGCATTGTGTAGCATTTGACAGAAGATGGATACACATAGCTAGTTTGTGTGTATGAAAAGGAGCCAAATTTGAATGCATGTTCCCCGCCTAGGTGCGGAATTCGCAGTTTCGTCAAGTATTTAACTTTTAGCCTCTTAGCTAGCCGAGTGAATGCGTCATTCCTCCCTGACTAGGAAGCCTCCAAGATCCCCATCCCCTTTTAATTGAAATTTTTCTTTTTGCTCCCCTCTCCCCCTCTAAATTTTGCCCATCTCGAAGAAAAAGAAATCAATCACTAACATTCCTCCCCGTCACCCACCAATTTTTCTTTTCTCCCGTTCATCCCATTTAGAGGGTACCCCCACTTAGAGACTGTCCTGCAGGATCTTAGGTTCCTTTACAAACCAAAGTGAAACTGGCAGTCTGTCAATTAGATGAGGTTGGGAGGGTCTTACTAACCAGTTTTTCATTTTTCTTCCCCTGCCCTCAACACAAATGAATTATTGTATCATTATTGTTATCTTTTTTGTTTTTATACACTAATAAAAAATGTTTTAAACAATTGGGTTCTAAGTGGAATGTCATCCAGTATGAAAGGCTGAATGTGCTATGATGGTGAAAGAGGATGCTAGCTAAGAGAAACTTTTGTTTAGTTCTAGAGTGGCAAGGATGACCAACAACGATTCCCATTCTTCCCCACTTTTTGAGTTGGCCGTGTGCCTAAATTTTTTGTTCATGTTGAATTTATGTTGTATTGTTACACTAATTAAAAGACTTGATCCAAGTGTAGGATCTGTTCTGATACACTTAAGTTAATTTGTCCTTGGTCAATACTTCTATACTGATACAATTATTATTCTTGGTTCCTACCAGATTGCCCTTTTGCCCCCCCCCATTAAAAACGACCTTGTGTCACATTTTCCTTTCGTGGGGAAGCACATAAATACTAACAGAAAAAAGGGGTTTTAATATGAATATCAACACACAAAAAAAAACAAATTTCTATATAGATTTCTAATATATATAATATAATTATTACCTGGTATTATAAATAGATTTATATTTTCACTTATAATTATCAGATATACATGCGTAAATAAATTAAATTTGTATGGACTACTTAATAATCAGAAGCTCAACTAATGCAAAATATGTTAATATGATCAATTATACTAACTTATTAATTAAAAAGAACAATACTCATTTATATAACTTGTTAGTTGATAGTGTGTTGAATTTGGATATCCTTCTAATAAAATCTTAATAAATTTTTATATCTTATCTTAGATTTTATTCAGTCTTTCAACCGAATTTTTAATTTCTTAAAATTCATTTAACAAAATAATTTATTAAATATGTTTTGTTTTCTTGAAATATGCTATTTAAAATGTATCAAAGAGAATATCAGGTTTGACAGTTTAGTGAATAGAAATTTTATTGAAATATATTGCGTCTCTACACCTTGTCTCCCTTGTAAAAGCCGAGCTCCGTGGCAATCTAAAGGCATCCCCTTATAATGCTGAATCTGTCATGCCACGTCCGTTACGTGGGGGAATTTCATATTAGTTGTTTACTTTATTCCTCTCAATTTCTGATCCTAAATTTACTATAATAGAGTGGGATAAGGACCAAAGATAAATATCTGATAGTTTACTGATTTAATTCGAAGCCTTAAGTCGTAGCGTACATTAGAATAGTTTGCCTATTTTAGTAAGTGGGAAGCCATTTCTTTTGGTGGCCTGCATTATGGTTATAGCTATTTCAAACCAGCCACTTCGTCTACGTCAGTAGCTATATTTTTTCTAGCTCTTCGCCGTAGTGGAACGAACTTTGTTTAATTTTTCTCGATACAGCAAATATTTATTTATTTATTGAAAGCATCTTTAAAGTACGAATCTGTCTAATTTCATTATAATGTGAAAGTTTCGCCAATTCGCAACTCCACGCCAGCATGCCACTCCGTACCGTAACCCAGTTTCTATTTTTGTATCGACACATTGTGTTGTTTTCATATTCCAGCATGGCTGACACAATTGCTGCCTGTCCACGGCTCGACCTCGACTTCTACTTGATGGAGTAACCGTATTATAGCCTGGAAGGTCAGTAGTTGTTGATTAAATTCATGCAAGCCATTCGTTAGTGTCTATGTCGGCATTTATTTCTCAGCTGTTCCATATTGCCTTCCTGGAGAAATGATGGCTTTTCATTTCTGAAGTTAATGGTGACTACTTGACTATATAGAGAAACTGACTTTATTGATGTATATATATTTTTTAGCCTTACTATTATATATTTAATTTTTTTTTCTACTTATATAAAGAATTAATGTATTCTTAACATTGTTTATTATATGCGGAACGTCGAGTGCAGTGGATTTATTATGTATTTTTAATTGGGCGGGAATTTGTGTTCTGCAGCTTGACAAGCTAGACGAAGCTGTTTTAAATTCAAAAAGTGGGTTTGGACTTTTAGCAGCAGCGGCAACTACCAACGAACCAGATCTTTTGGAGGTCGTCAATGTCATTTCTTCTTCACATAAACCACTATTTTTCAATTTCATCGTTTGTTTTTATTTACATTTCCCAACCATTTTTTTTTTTTTAATTTTTTTTTTTAATTATTACTCAAATATTAATCTTAATTTATCAGTTACATTTTCTGGCTAATTTAGTGCTTTTTGCAGATTAAGAGAAGCAACAAACTCTAAAAACAAAAACACTTCAAAATGAGCCCTTTTAAATATTTACACCAGAAACCCCCAAGCCGATTAAAATGACACTAAAAATTAAATCTTACGGTCATTTCAATCGTGTTTTCTTTTTATTTTACCATAACTGATCGTATGGTTGGTGCTTACGCACTCATTTTCAAATTTTACGATATTTTTATTAAATTGTTAGGTGAAAGCACAATTACAAAACACCCTCCCCATGTTAAGAATGGCTTTCTAAATATTTCGGACTGATAACATAAGTACAACCATATATTTTGATAATTACATTTCACCTTTATTGTGCTCTCAAGTTTTGCCCCAACTCGATACCCAGTTTTTTTTTTTTTTTTTAAGAGAGGGGGAGGGAGATGGATTTTCTCCAGATTAAAAATAGACTATTTAATGCTGCCCGCGTGAGGAGGTAAGTAAATAGGGAGCCCCCTTTTCACCTAATTTGCGCTTTTAATTTTCCTAACTGAATGGATAGCAGATTAACCTATTTTCGCTCAATGCAAATGAGTAATGTACCGATCCACGACGCCCCCCCCCAAAAAAAAAAGGGTGGGTGGTGGTATAAGGCTGAACAAAATTTTACTTGTATAACCTCTCGGATAAGTGTTAAAAGTCTTAAAAAAAAAAAAAAAAAAAAATGCGGCAACTATTACATTAAACTACGCCTTAATATTGTTTAAAACTTAATTTCCAGATGGTACTATTGAAACATCTCAAATGAGAAAGTAAACCCCTTTATCAATCTAAAGATTAAAAATTTTTTTTTATATTTAATTTCTTAATAGGAATGCAATCTTATTTCTGCAATTACTACTGTCTAATGGTAGGTTGCCTCCATACCTAAAAGCATTATTCTAAATTAGCTAAAGCTGTTGAAGAGAGGGTTGGAGCGAAGTAAGAATGAAAAAGCAAGCTGATACGTTTCTGGTGAAGCGCTACCACATAAGACGTCATTCGAGCAATGGTTTGAGGCCTTCTGACTAACTTTGTAGCATGTTGCTGGCGAGCTCAACCATTACCTCGTTAATATTCATGAGCAACACTCGCTGTTCATTGGTCGAAAATTGCAACTGGTGGGACCAATACCTGATAGCTTTTATTTAGCTGTTTCACTCTTGGGGTGAAACACTTTCTCGCTCCCTATCTTGCTGATTTTTGCAAAGTTAAAATGTATTAATTAGGTGAATCTGTACATGAATACTACCCCCCCCTAAAAAAAAAGAGATTCTACTTTTTAAGCTATTATGTGAAAAATTTGTCGAAAAAAAAAAAAAACTGTTTTAGAGTGGTGGTGGGTGGACTGGTGGTCGGTGGACCACTACCAGTTTCATATATAATATATTTAAGGTAAAATTGGATGCTTAGTTTAAAAAAAACAAATATTTATGTATGTACTGATTGCGAAACGAATGTATTTTATTCCAAAAATTGCATAAATTGGTCAAGTATTTTGTATTTATTTTTTAAGAAAAATCAAATTTTATGTGGGAGCTAAGAGGATCCGAGAGCCGCCATATAGGTAAATTTTTTCCAAAATTCAAGGGCGGCAATTCAGTTCCACTACAGATTTTTTTGTATTTAAAATAAAACTTTTTAATCACTTAAAATCGTAATTTTTTTTTTTTTTTTTTAAGTTAACAAAACAAAAGTATTTGATAAATTTACGTAATTTTTGTAATATGACATCGTGGTTCCGGTGCAGAGTACGTACTTACATCATAAAGATTTTTCTGTATTTTTGTTTTTAATCAAGCGTAATTTTAAATAAGCACCTAAAATTGACACTCCCCGTTTTCGGTCTATTCTAAATGTTTAAGGCAATTAACTATTTAAAAAAAATAATAATAAATAAATTTTTAACCATTATTAACTAAGTCCGAATGAATTGTTTAAAAAGTTACAAAATTTATCCCCCATAGCAAAAAAAAAAAAAAAAAAAAAGTTAACTGCTCTAAAATGGTACAACGGAGAGTGGATAAAATCATTATTCTTTTGTACTTAAAAAGGGGCTTTTATTTTTTTCTCCATCTAAGTTGAAATGGCAAAATATTTGTAACCGATGCCGAATGCCACGGTGTTTAAGAACGATTTATAGAAATTGCCTCCAATGAACCCATTGGCATTTCCAAGTCCCCGTTCTTAACGAGGAAGTCTTTTTCGCCACCTCCCCAAGTAGGACGTAATATTTTGGAGGATAATCCTCCGGATAGTGATTATTAGACATCCCCAAAGCGTTGTGTAAAACGTCACTTAACAGCAACGTCAACAATTCGTGTTTACTTACAGTCTGGGTCAATTTCTGTGGAAGAGCATTTGGCGCTCTACAATGAATAAATAAAATTTACAATAAAAATATGGATGAAATCCATATAAGATTTACCTTTTGTAAAACTAATAGATTTTTCTTAACGAACTATACAGACGATAAAATTAATTTTAATGTTTTCTGTTGGCACTTATATATCTGAATATAATGTTGCTTACAAACCTCTCTACTTTTTTGGGAAAAAGGCGCAACAATTGATTATCACCTATCATTTTAATTAATCAAATCCAAACAATTTTTTTTTTTAGTCGATTTTGCTTTTGCAAGTTTTATTATCTCAAGAGTCATATATTCTATTATATAAATGTATTTTTTATTATTGGAAACCTGTTACAAAACATCTTTGTTTAAACTTCATACCGCATAATATTTAAATTTAATATCATTTAAAGCATTTTTTAGAAATAATTATTCTGTTAGAATTCTGTTTTTTATTATAATTTAAATAATTTTATTACCGAGGAAAAAAAAATTATCCAGAAAAAGTCTTTATTTTTCTTTTTTAACAATAATATTGATTTTATGTCCAATTTTAATTACAACTTTAAGGTAAGTGAGATAAATAATGGGATTATATATATATATATATATATATATAATTGAGCTTTTCAGCTTTAAAAATGTTGAAATTTTTATCAACCTACATTTATTTTGTTTAATTTTCATATGGAATGGGGTAGAACACCTAAAAAATATTTCCTCTAATATATTTAATGAAACCTACTTTTATTATGTAAGTTTATTTAATAATGAATAAATATCGAAAATTTCAGCAATATATGACGATTATTTGATTTTTGCTAAATTTTAAAAACATGGGTGTCTCTACGGCTTAAAAAACGTCACTACATAGGAACATTGTTTGGTGCTTGTCTATAAATGGGCTGAAAAAGATTTTTTACAAGAAAAATCGGAAATTTTTTATAATGTACGTATTTGTCACTGCATGAGGATGTCATATTCCAAAAATTATGTAAATCGGTCAAGTAGTTTTTTTTTTTTATTTAAGAAAATCAAATATTATCGCATGGTTTATTGAAGATTTGCTCCACGCCATCTTGTTGAAAGCTAATGACACTAACGACAACAGGCGGAAATATGGGATCAACAAGGGCAGACAATCGACTTTTTTTTCCTTAAATGTTGAAAACATTTTTTTTTTATAATACAAATACAAAATAATAAATTAACTTATTTAATAAATAAAATTGACTTCTTTTAATAAAGAGAATGTCGAAAACACCAAGGTTTTTTTTTTTTCGTTTGAAAACAGACTTTAATAAGCGAACATGAAAAACTTAGATGAAAATATACAAGATAAATCAATCAAGTATATATATTTTATTTTGAAAATGATTGTCTGCCCTTGTTGATCCCATATTTCCGCCAGGTGTCGTTAGCTTTCAAACAAATGTGGAGCAAATCTTTGATAAACCGTGTGATATTTGATTTTCTTAAATATAAAAAAAAACTACTTGATCGATTTACGTGATTTTTGGAATATGACCTCTTCATGCAGTAACAAGTACGTACATTATAAAGATTTTTTTAAGATTCTTGTAAATTTTTTTCGCCCCATTTATAGACAAGCACCCATTGTTTTAAAGCGTCGATAATGTAAACACGATTTTTTGTCTCGCATTTTCATTATTTTTGTATGCTGTAAAAATTTTTAAAAATATTTACAGTTTATTTGAACCTTCTTTTAAATGGTAAAAAATTTAGGATGATAAATTAGTTACATTGTGTTGCATACAGGGGTGGTGTTAAAACTGTGGCACGCGTTTGAGGTACCTACTGATCATTAACCAGAAAATCAAGAAATAATTGACAATTTGGGAACTTAGCTTATTGTTCTAAGAGAGGTAAATCTATTTTACTAAGCATTGTAAGAAAAAAAAAACTTTTTCAACTACTTTTATTTAACATAACAAAGTTTTATAAGATTAATAACAACCAAAAAGTAAAATGCAACAATATTGTAATTTTTCTTAAACAAAACCTTCGAGTAATTTTAAGAAAAAATGATTTTTTCAACTACTTTACCTTCCTTAGAACAAAGAGTTAAGCTTCCAAATTGCCATAATTGTCATCGCATGACAAAAAGGTTTCAATGTTATGAGAAACAGTTAATAGAGAAAAAAAATAACTTTTTTGATAATAATTAAAAAATCTTTTTTTTGACACTAACTTAATCATATTAATATTGAAAACTAGAAGTTCAAGAACTATAATATAATTTGGTACTTGTTTGTCATTTACGATCGCCACTTGTTTTCACTTTTTATGGAATAATTCAGTATATAACATCAAACCATTTATTTTTTTTAAATTTGGTAACACTCGTCCTCTGAATGCATGCACTTTGCTCCCATGTTTAAACACTGCATGAAACGATGCCTAAATGAACCTGAAACACACTAATTTGTCCATGCAACAAAAACTGGCTAAAAAATGGAGCTTGCTAGCACCCAACCTGACTTGTAAAGCCTCTATGGTAATAAGGGAAAAATGTTAATGAATACTAAAGTGAAATGTACACAGGAAAAAAAAATGGTGAAATGGTGATCATATTACATGAAGTTTATATAGGAAGTGATTAATTAAAATTATTTTATAGAAATTTAAAAGAATTTCTTTTTCAACAGGTTCTACTGAATTTGTTAATTTACTGTTGCATTCAAAAAATTCTTAATTGTAATTAATTGTTAATTTGCCCCTGTAAAAAACAAAACAAAACAAAAAAAAACAGTAGGTGATCAGTTTACATTGAATTTACACAGAAAACTTATTCTTCCCTCCTAAAATGTAACATTTTTGAACAAAAAATGGAATTCTCTAGTGACATGATAGCTAATTGTATACAGAAAAAGGACAATTTTGATGGTCATAAAGTGGGTGATCAGTTCATGTTATAATTTGTATCTCCTCCCTCTAAAATCTGATGTATTTGAAAAATAATGATGATGATTATCATAACATTTCGCTCCATCTTAAGATTAATCATTAGGCAGTACTTGAGGTGTCCCTCAAGTCTGCATCGAAGCATGCCTCGCTTAGGTAACAAGTCGGTGAGGATGTGTGTGATAGTCTGCACGTTGGCGCCACAGGGACACAGTGTCCTGTACATAGCCCCACTTGTGCAAGTTGTCCCATGTTTTTGCAACCTTTGCTTGGGCTCAGTTGAGTGTTAGCCATTCTTTCTGCTGGGAGATCTCTCAGTGCTGAAAGAGTACTGCTGTTGACGTCTTTGACTGACTCATTCCACTAACGCAGTCAGAAGGACACAGGTGTTGGTTAAAAATGATAAGAAATGAGAAATTCTTTAGCGACATGATAGATAATCGTACACAGAAAATAAAAATGAATTGGTATGTAAAAAAAACAAAAAAATGTGAAAACAAATGATAGTGGTGAATAATAAATAAACACTAATAATTTATATAAAACGTATTAGAATATAATTCTCTACCGAACCCACTTGTGGTAACAATTTGTAAGAGTTTTTATTTACTGCTTAAATGCTCTTACAAATCATTATATATTATGTGGATTCCACTATTTTTCTTGGTTTACACATTTTGGAGTATGAGGTAATCTGTATTTTAACATGTAAAAAAAATCTTACAAATTCTCTCCGCTCTTAAAACTATGCATGTTTGGGAGAGAATTTTATTCTAATGTATTTTATATAATTTGTGTTTCTTTAAATTTATGAGTTCTAATGTGTTAACTGATCTGTAGTTTTACCAAAATGTTCTTTGAAAAATTTAAGTTGAAATAATGTTGAGAAAAATATAATTGAATAATAACAAAAAAAAATATTAAAATTGGTCAGGTGAGAAAAAAATTAGAGGGGGGGGTACAAAATAAGTATAGTTATGTTTTTATAAAATAAATGTCATAATTTTGTTGGTCTTACAGAAATCAGATTTTAATTTTGAAATTTGTGTTGATAATAATTTTCTTTGTAGAAAGTTAAAAATTCACTTTAAGAAATTTGATGCAAAAAGAGTGTTACTGTTATTCATTTCGATTTTGATTTGCCTGTTGAATTTTATTCACTTGATAATTAACATATCACTCGTGTGTATTTCACTTACAGAGGGGAGAGAGAGATTCCTGCATTTTTGTTTTTCTTTCAGATATTTATTTTGCAAAAGCCATTCTCTGCAACTGATGTCCTGATATTTCATTGATTTTTGCGTGAATACTTGTTAAGCAACTGAAACTGTCAGTGGGAATATTGCCACCTGTGTTACTCTAAAAGTTTTTCTAAAATACGTGTAAATGTATAGAATTGATTGAAAGGAAATTTTTATAAATGACAAAATTAATACAATTATTCTTTTCTCATCTGATTAAGAAGCCATAGTCTATAGTTTTTTTTTTATTTAATAATCAAAGATCGGAAGTTGAAAATTTTTTCCTGTCATAGCAGTTGGAGGAAGATTTTTAAAACCAATTTGGGAATAGGACATTTTCAACCAACTCCTCAATTTTGATAACAGTATCTGGTTTAACACCAAGTATATATATTTTTATTTCTTTGTTATAAGAATACACCTAAAAACAAATTTGACAGTATATTTTTGTTTCAATTTTACAGTCTTAGTGACATGGATTTGTTTTCTCAAGTTTGATTTTAGCTTATTTTTATAATTTTTAGTTTTGAAAGATAATTATGTTAGAAAAAAAAGAACTTTGGATGGGTTCTCCAATTCAAGACACCATTGAAAGTAAAGGAGAAGCAATAAATAAACAACCGTGAAACAACATAACCAAGTTAAAAATTCAAAAATAATGATTTATGTACATAAATACAGGAAAGAAATATAAAACAAAAAAATCAAAAACTTCTATGGAGAGGAAAAAGGTATTTAGAAGAACACATCTGACAAGCAAAGAATACATTTAAATATACAATCTTGATTTATGGAAGAATATGTGATTTTAACATACAGTATACTTATGGAAGTTCAGAACGTAATCCACATAAACAGTTAATTAGTTCAAAATGTAATAAAGTTTTCCCGGTGGTAAAATAACTAAGCATTAAAAAACGTGGCTCAATTCATTTAGAGCATGGGGGGTGGGTTGAGGTTTGGATAACAGGGTTGTCATTGCATTCTTCCAAGATCAATTTAATAATCACAGATAGAAGGAAACGAGTGTGTTCACTTCAGTTTGTTGGATGAAAATGATAATGGCATTTTTATTAATGAGATGAGTTGGCAGTTTCTGAAATCATTTCGATAATTCAACTTCAACATTCGCAATAGAAAATAGAATATTTAAATTGTTCATAGTGGCATTTCCATTAACTTGAAAATTCGTTTTCTTTATGGCACTTGTTACCCAATCTTTTACCCAAGATAATAAAGGTTCTTCTTTTCTCCTTGTTTTTTTTCTTCATCTTAATGTGATGTGGCTCGACCAACATGTAAGATAAAACTATGAAAAACGTGTCTAAGTCCCTATCTACAGAGATCTATATTGGTCATGTGCCTGAGTAGATTTGTGTCAATGCATGATCTGACTGCTAATTCTGGTGAAAAATTTGAATGTATTTAAATCCAAGGTTGCTGAGTGTGCTGATCTATACTTAGTAGAGTGATGAAATCAACAAGTCGTGATTGGGATTGGTGAGACGTGTATTTACAGGAAATAATATGCATCTTAACTCTCCTCAAAATTATATATTGGCTTCCTGCATATGCTTGTAAAATTTTAAGTTTGAATAGTTGTACGATATGACACAATCTGCCAATAAATTGAGCTTATTAAACAATAATTCATATGGATTAATTAATAAATAGTATTTAAATTAAAGCAACAGCTGAAAAAAAAAGTAATACCACTTTATCCCGAGTCATTTTGAGACAATTTTTATATTACATTTTAAAATATCTACCCAGTAGATTTTTTCGCACCTAATTTGAATTCATGTATTTAAAATAAAATTTTAATTTTAACATCAAGCTTAATTTCTATTTTTAGAATAAAAGTAAAATAAAACCAGAAATAAAATGTGAAATTGTCATTAACTTCCAATTTCATATCTTCTAAGTTATCACATTTATGCGGTGCCAATGTTGACAAAATCATTCTTGTTGCATGTCAAGTAGTTTTAGAGAAATATATTCTGATCAGTTTGATAGATCTAATTACTTGACTTTGGCTCCAAGTATTTTAAAAGGGTTGGACTCTCCAAATTTTAAAACTTTTAACTGATTGTGACCTTAGAAATAATGTTCATGATGAAAAGAGACTGGAGTTAGTAGCCCAAGTGGCAGACTTTAATTCTGACCCTAACTATTCAACTCTGACTACATATCCCTTGATTTACTCTAGATAGAAATTTGACCACAAAACAAAACTTTTGATTTATACTCTTCAGACATGTTATAATATGGGGTTTAAAAAAAATGAATATGCTGCCTTTTCTAGTAAACTCATGAAAATGAACTCTTTTTATGATGTTCTCAAATAGGGCAAATTTTTTTAATGGTAGTAGTCTACTAAATTTGAGATTTTGTATTTTGGCTTTTCAGCTGTTTTTCAAGCACTATTAAAAAAACAAAGATACATATGACACTCAACATGATTAGATTTATATATTAACTATTCACATCATTTCACAGCTTGACATATCATTTTTGGAGTGACGGACATTTGATCTTGATTGAAAATCTTATTTGACGAAATGTAAAAAAAAAATTAAGTGAAAATTCAAGATAAAGATTTGATGTGGGATTTCAGTATGCATTTTCTAAAAGAATACCTGATTTTTTTTTCAGAATTTTTTGAGGATGGAGTCACATGGCTATTGGCTGAATTTAGATGCAATGATCCATATATATGTTTGCGTGTGTTAGTGTTTATATTAAATAACACTTTTTCATCATTCAAATGTATTTAATTGAATAAAATTGACAAGGAAAGATCCAATTCAAGAATTAACTGCCAAAATGAATATTTTATTCCATTCTATATGCTAAAGAATTGTTCATCTCAAATTGTGCTCAAAAAGCATTTTATAATATAAAATTAGATAATTTTGTTTTAAAATAAAGTTGATATCGGAAAATTATTGTCTGATCTATTTTGAATTAAATGCTCTTAAATGTTAAAGTAAATCTGAAAGAAATTAATCTAGTAAAAATGAAAGTACCTAAATTGTGATAGTTTTAAAACAAAATGTTAAGTGTTTTAATATTGTGCTTATTGAGCAAGCATAGTATGCATTTTGGGCAATTTCCTTGTTTGCTATTACTTGTAATAAATGTGATATTACCAGATTATTCAATTGACTTGGTTAAAGGTCACTATATATATATATACTGATAAGTGTCATGTCAGCAATCTAACATAGATCTAACCTTATTCCTTTGTATAAATGTCTGAGTTGGTAACCCAAACACTAGACTCTGATTCTGACTCTGAAATTTTAAAAGTTTCAACTAAGCCCCAAGAAATCCTCTTTCATGAGTAATAATTTATATATATCTTATAATATAGCACATGTACACACTTTGAAAGATTGATAATATTACAAATATGTATGAGTCAAGATTGTTGAAGTAGATACTTATATGGCAAGCTGCCTGCTGGCAGGTCATCTCAACATAAATCAAAGATATTGTAGGGATTATATTTACAAAGAAGTGCAAAATTTCTGTCTATTTCTGAAAGAATGGTAATTGGTAATAGAAACTTTATGTAAGACAACCTTTGAAATCTGTTATGTATACAAAAGTTTAAAAAGGTATATACAAAATGGAATGTTGTTGGACTACCAGAATGAAAAAGTGACTGATATAGCCTAATGCGTGTGGCCAGAGGTTGGGAGTCAGATTTTTTTCTTTTTTTTTTTTTTCATTGCTTACTCCTCCAGATTAGAAGTTGGTGGTCACCAATTTTTGTGGGAGACTGAGCCAAGTTTTTTAAATTTACATTATTTTCACTATGGCACTTAAAGAGTAAAAATAGTATGTATCAACAATGTTGGCCTGAAAAAATCTTTCAAACTACAGAGAGAGATTTGGGGTTGATTAGAAAGTTAAATTAGTTTACATGTATCTCACTTGTCTCAGGAAGTGCAAATGAACTGATATGATAGAGATTTGGTGTGATACTAATAGATGTTGCTGCTGATGCAGGCATAAAAGGAAAAATCACGTTCATTTACTTTACCAGTGAGATTGATATCACGTAGTGGTCATGCTCAACTGTGAGGTGGCAGCCACTTATATGTCATTTAGACATTGTTTCACTGTAACACAGCTTTTCAGTATAACTAGACAAGCAAGTGCCCATAACTGGGTTCAAAACTTTAAACAAGTCAACGCTTTTAACCACTTAATCTATTATTTGGCACCTACCAAGAATAAATGAAATCTTAAAATGCAGGGCTCTACTTTGCGAGTGAAATAGTCACATTTACAAGTGATTGTTCAAAGTGACGACTAGAAATAAGGAAATGCTTATCTTTTGGCGATTGCATTTCTTTCACTGATAATCTTGCAAAGCTCACTACTGAGTGGAAGATATCTTTTCAACTTTTTTTTTTTAATAAAACGAACAAAGTTAAATTATTTAAACAATAAAAGTTTAATAGAACAATATACTCTTTTTTTTTTAAGGAAGGCTGTTTTAAAAAACATCTGAAGAAAACAGAATGTTTATACTTCAAGTGTCAACATAAAATTTTTTGTATATTTAGAATTACACTTATTTAAAAATATACAGAAAAATCTTTATGATGTACATACTCGAAGATTTCATATTCTAAAGGTAATGTGGGTTTGGCTAGTAACTTTTCTATCTGGCTTGTAAACAAAAGTATTTAGTTGTCAAAGGTCAACTAAAGATAAATTTGTCCATAGAGCCCTGAAATGTAAACATTGTCAATTGCCTCAGAGCTCCATTTGTCAAAGAACAATGCATTTCACATTTCATTTACCAGAGAGGTGGCAGTTTGTAGTTTCACTTATCAGACAGCTTAACCTTTTCAGTCAACTTCCCACCTCATGCACATATGAGGTGAGTAGTTGGTTGAAAAAAAAAAACAGTTAAAAAAAAACTTTGTCTTTGCATCCCTAAAAAAATTGCCTATTATCTACCTCAAAGGTGAGGTGTCAGCTGAAAAAAATCAAACTCTTCACTATGGAGTCCAATTTAAAAAAGAACATTACTTGATATGCAAAGTATATTATATCCAGAGAGAATAGGAAATTTAGCTAATTGATAACAGTAGTTCCAGACCTGAAAATTTATGAATTAAAAGTGTGATGAATGACTATTCTATTTGTATATTTACAGTCTTCATTTTCAAATACATATATGGTGATGAGCTATTATTGCCTTACAAATAGAAATATATCTCAAAATCACATCAAAAGTAATTCTGCAGAATGTTTGTATCTCTATACATTCTTCTTTCTTCTCAAATCTTATATGTCTGCATATCAACCTTATTTATCTACAAAATAGACTACTAATTTTATGCATTTACTTCAATTTTTGCTTTTTAATTATTTAAAAAATCTTTTTCTGTAATGTTTTATTTTCATTCTAATTGCTTTTCTATAATTGTTACTATTCCAGGAAGAAATTGATATGGTTTTATTTTTATAGCAAAACAAGATTATTAGCTAAAATCTACAAAACTTATTCCCCAATATTTGCTTGAAAGTGATACTTTTATATAAGTCAGCACTTGAAAGTTTTTTGCTTTTTCCACTATTTATCACTTTATCTTTGGTACTTATTCTAGTTGATGTAAATGTTTTGTTTTGCTTGCAGAAACTTAGTTTTAATAAGCTTTTATTACAATGAAGAGTCTAATTAAAACTACATCACAATTCCTTCTGAGATTTTACCTTATATTTCAGATGATTTTATTTTGATATTTTAATGAAGATAATAATGTGGTTCATTATTTACATGTTGACCTCATTTGTCAACTGTATCAAATTCACTTTACAATTCGCAGCAAAATTTTCTTTGACAAAATGGATGGTATAGCTTAATTAACATTGATTTTTTTAAAACTGCTTTTAATAAGTTACCACTAATAAGAATTTCTAATTGTTTGTTTTTAATGCATATAAATAATTTTGTGGATAAATCTTAAGGGAAGAAATAAAACAAAATTAATTTCTATTAACTACTTTCTTTAGTTAAAAAGTTAAATTTAGTAAATATTACAATGAAGTAAGAGTGAATGGAAGAATCAGCATTTCTGTTTTATTATTTATATGAAATGAATGATTTTATCGGTCTTTTCAGACTTTTAATGTGAAAAGTTAGTGTTCAATTGATCCAAAGAAAAATAGATGATTAAAAATATTAGTGGTCAGCTTTGTATACATCTAATAAACCATATTTTTAAAATATTAAAAAAAACTTGCAAAAGATACTTTTTTGACAAGGATTTTTTTTTTTTAAATTTTATGCAGGACAGATCATGTTACATAAAAAACATACTTAAACTGGAACCTATCTAAAAATTGAACAATGAGAAACATGAGAATTTGCTGCTCTATTTATTTCATAATTTGAATTTTTTTTTTTTTCCAAATAAAATAAATTTTTGAGATGATGAAGGTGGAGAAAGACCTTGAAATAATTTTGTGAGAATTGTTTTATGAACTTGTAAATTCAATCATTTATTTAGGTTTAAAGAAAGAAAATGCTTTCTTTTCTATCAGACGCTCAACCTTTTATCATTGATAGTTTTCATCACATTTTATCTTTATTGAATTTTTTTTTTTTTTACAAGAAAGCCATTACAGAATATTAGTAGCAAAAATATGCAATAGGTGGGAATATATAATTATGTATTTCTTCTAAGCTTTATCTGAAATTAGTTCAAGTTTTTTTCATGAAAAAAGGTTTACTGCTTTTTTTTTTTTTCTGGTTTCATTTTAGAATTGATAGCTGAACAATTGTTTTTGTGAAGTTGATTTTTGTTATACTAGATGGTTCGTACGATCATTGTCCACTTGAAGACTTGCTAATTAATATTAATGCAATGTTAACCAATTAAATGTATTTAATCTGGATATAAGCAAATCTTATATAGGAAAAGTAAACTTAATGCAAGAATGTGCACATTCAATTATTAAACAAAGTAATTTTTGTACTTTAGTAAAAAGGAAGAATATTTATTAAAATCATAAGTACATATTTAATTTCATATGGAAGTCTACAAATAGTTAGCATTTGCTGAATAATTATTTAATATTGTAAAAGTGGACAATCAGTAAGAATTATGAAGTACATCAAAGTACATTTTTAAATAATTATATGTACTAATTTCGAAAGAAAATGTACACTCTTCAAGGAATTTATTTTATAAAGGAGATTTATAAATATATTTTTGTTTAGAGAGAAAGGGGTTGGGGAGAGGAAGAAGTTTTAACAGAAATATATTACACTTTTGTCCCGGGTAATGCTGAATAGCTATGCTAATTCATTTATAAATTAAAAAAAAAGAAAAAAAAAAGGAATAATGCTTCATGCATGTTGAACTTTTAGGATTTTATATTGTGAGTTTGCTTATTTACTATACTGATAGTGATATGGTGACTCCAGTTGTTAAAAGGTTGCATATGTTATGCTGTACTCAAATGGAAATGTGGTCTTATTGATCCCCTGATTTATCGGAGAAGGACCTATGTTTTTAGTGGCTTCCGTGCGTCCCTTATTCCGGACGATTGCCAGATAACCATCCATTAATCTTCCAGAAATTTGGCCATAAATTGTATTTCATTAAATAGATGTGCACAGTAAAAAAAATTTTTTTTGTAAAAATTCCTGTTGCGTCTCCAGGGGCTCAAAAGAGGTAAAAAATTGCCCTATAACTTTTGATCCACCCATTAGATTTTTCTGAAACTTGGCCAAAATGTTGAGCCCATTGTTCTTAATATAAATCCAGTATGGGTGACCCTGGCAAAATTCTGGTTTGCGTCTCCGGGGACTTTCAGTGCTAAAAACGTCCCTTTTTGTGGCTCTTTTTTCATATTTCTCAACAAAAACTTGATATGTCTGACTATATAGTGGTTTTTCACGGTGGTCAACTGAAATATACATGTGTTAAGGCCTGAAACTGCACCGTTATCCATATACGCTGTGATTCGGTGTACCCAGGGGCTCAAAAGAGGTAAAAAATGGCCAAAAATGACACTTTTTTTTTCCCTCATAGTGTTTGATCCATCGATTAAATTTTCCTGAAACTTGGCCAAAATGTGGAGGCCATTGTTCTTAATATAAATTCAGTATGGGTGACCCTGGCAAAATTCTGGTTCGCATTCTTCTGGGACTGTTAGGGCTAAAAAAAACATGCTTTTTTGGAGCTCTTTTACTCAAAAACTTGATATGTATGTCTATATAGTGGTTTTCCATAGTACTGAATTCAAATATACATGTCTTAAGGCGTGAAACTGCACTGTTTGTTCATTTTCACTGGGATTCAGCATTCCCAGGAGCTCAAAAGGGGTCACAAATACCCCAAAATTGCAAAATTGACACTTTTTACCCCATAACTTTCACTCCACTTTCAATTTTTTTCTGAAACTTGGCAAAAATATGAAGGCAACGTTGGCCCTTCACACTTCTCGCATTCATCATTTCTTCACTATTTTTTGTGGCGTCATCTCACATGCAGTATTGGAGGGGGACTACGCATGTGCGGCTTGTGTAAATATGTGTATACATGTCGGGCTGGGCTGTGTGTGCTATATTCAAGCTTTGTGGGAACTATTGTATCACTTTTCCTAATACTCTTGGGAAAGATATGAAAACGTGTACTTCTTCCAGCTATATATGGTTAAACTAGATTCAAGCCTTGGTAGGTCAACTAATCTAGGAAATGAAAAAATGTGATAAAACACCTTAGACCAGGTCATTTTCTGTCATGTGGCATTGAAAAGTCATCACTTATCTGATGAAAATATATAATATTCTTCCCAGTGCACATATAACACGTTTAGCCGGTTACTAGTGTGTGACTAACCCACGTGTCAACTTAAATGTCTTAGAAACAATCCCATGATGATGTGAAAAGGAGTCAGTCGTTAGGGTCTGAGGATCAAGAGGAAAAGCATACCTGAGATGTTGAATGTGGCTGTGTGGCTCCTTCATTCTCTCAAGATGTCTTCACTTAGGTGGCATTCGGGTTGGAACCTTCCCTGTCCTCATGGCCGCTTCATTCTTTAATGCATACATTTATAGCAGACACAAAAACACACAACACAGGTTGCAATTTATGTGAGAATATAATTATTTATTTTATAAAATGTATACAATATATATATATATATATATATATATATATATATATATATTACAATATTAACATACAATTTACAGATCCTACAATTGATTTTCACCATTACTTCTTTAAAACTAACTTAACTAGTGTTGATGGAGGGAGGTGCTCCCCACTCCTCTCATTTACAGAGGGACAGAAAATATGTGCTCACCTCATGGTGGTCCGGACAGAAAAAGGTTGATAAAAGGAAAGGAATCATGGAATTGCATTTTTTTCTGTGTATCCGTCGGCTTACGGCCAAATTATTACCTGGCCATGCTGAAGGGTGTGTTAACAACTACCAAAACCGGGGCACTAAGATATAGTGCCACACACAGTTCACTTAAAACAAATTCACATGTGCATACCATCTGCTAATTTTACACTGTTATTCTCCAGTTTAAGAAACTGACTTTTAAGACCTTAAAATTCTAGTCATTGAAATCTATCAAAACATCTTTATTTCTGCTCCAATAATAACCTTACGTTTAGCCATGTATCTCAAGCTTGTTTTTGTTATGTATTTTTTCTTTTTTTAAGATTAAGCTAATATAAACATAATCATTATATGATAGTTTCATTTGTGCTTTTTATGTATAAAAAAGCATATTTAAGCAAATGGACAAAATAATTGGTTACTGAGCTTAATTGATATAATCTATTTGAATAACCATCTATTATATAAATGACACTTGTTTGTATGTATGCATGTATATCCTGCTAAAAATGAAAAATATGACAAAACAAATACTCACAAAGTTGGCAATTTCTAGATTGGCGATACCCTGGATGAATATCTAAAAGCTAGAAAAAATTATTCATTTTTGTTTTTTTTGCCTTAAACTGGCACAGCTTTTGTCAGGGAAGGTCAGTTTTTTAAAGACTGTTTTATGTACGAACTAAAGGACAGTAACTGATTTATTAATCAAGGAGTTACTTCTCTTATGCTGACTCATTCCTCCAGAAATCTATATAAACGAGTTTTCTGTGTCTCCAAAGAGAGTAATGAGCTGCGCAGAGAAGAAAGAGGAGTGGGGGATGAATGAAGAGCAAAGAGAAATATATATAGGTGGATAGATAGAAGTCTTAATAAAAATGTTATATTTTTGTCTTGGGCAATACCGGGTAACCAGCTAGTATGGTGTAAATATTTTAAATCCAAGGCAGTCAAATATATTCTTTAAAAAAAAAATCTGTGTTCTTTAATATATTTATAAGTTAATATTAAAATAAGTTAAATGATCATTAAATCTACATTTTATTTTAATAAGTACATTTAATTGTATGTTTGCATCTGGAGCATTTTTAATAATTTTTCTGTTTAAAATAAATATTTAATAATTAATTTTTAAAAAATATTTTTTATAATATATAAAATAGTCAGTCTATTTTTCAAAGTTTTTTTTTCCTAAACAACTGGAATGGACTTTTCTTGGTGGCCGAACTGTTAACGTTGCAGATGTTTTTTTTTTTTTTTTTGTTTCACACTTTATTTTCCTACTTTTACTCATGACTCCGGGTTTGATCCTTCCTACTTACCTACCATAACATTTTTTAACCCCCCCCCCCGTCCCGGAAACAAACACTCGGGCAACGCCGGGTACCCCCGCTAGTATTTATTATTACAGAGTTAATTCTCTATTAAATATTGTGCCTAATGTATAGTACTGATTTCAAAAGATTAAAAAAAATGTCTTGGTGCCATCAGCTAGAACTGAAACCAAAACATTTAGTACTCTAGCTACGATTCCTACTGTTTGAGCTATCGACAGATAGATAAGATGTAAAATCAAATCATTTCTTTTGCTTTGAAAAGCCTTATTTCTATTATTACCTTGAAAAATCCTTGAAAATATAGAAAATGTCTTCAAAATCATATTCTTTATGTCCAGTAAAAATGTATCAAAATATTAAAAATAAAATCAGAATAAATACTATTAAATTTTTATTTAAGTATTAATAAAAATACCATAAAAATATTTGTTTAAATATTGAAAATAAAATCAAAATACATTGTTCTGAAATTACATTGTATTATTTTGGATACAAGAGTTATATCCATTTATCATGATGCTATCTGATGTTTTCCAAATAATAACATTGGGTAGCTTTGTGATAAAGAGACGTAACTCTTGTATCCATAATACTGTAAATTTAAAATTAAGACACAGTGTAGATAAATCTACAATGGAGAAAATAACATTTAATTGCACTTCACTGCCCAAATATACACTAGCGGCCAAAAATCTGGGACAGTTTAGTTTTTTTTTCAATTTCTTCAGAACATTCGGGGGGGGGGGGTTACAACCAAACTTACACACATTTAACATATCTCTTATGTTGATACACTGTATTAATTACACTTCGTTATAAAGGATAGAAAAAAGTTATGAGCATTTCAATTTTTTTTTTTTTTTTTTTTTTGAAATTCAAGTGGCCAAAACCGTGGGACAAAGAAAATAAATTAAAAAAAAATAACATTGAAACATCAAAATACCAAAATTGGTGGACATACATTTAATATCTAGTGAACAAGCCTTTATTTTCTATAACTGCAGCACACCTTCTATTGCAAGATTGAATGAAATGGCGACATTCACCATGTGAAACTTTCTCCCATTCTTTAAGTTTTAGCCACAAATCTTCAGTATTGATAGAGTTTCTTGCACTCACACGGTTCCCCAAAGTAGACCATAGGTTTTCAATGGGGTTTAGGTCCAGACTTTGAGAAAGCCAATCAATCCAAAACATCCACATTTTGCTCATTCAAAAATTCTATTACATGCTTAGCCATGTGGCAGGGGGCGTTATCCTGCATGAAAATAGATTTCCACACTCAGAATTTTGAAGTATTGGCATGACATGATCTCTCAACAAGTTCTTGTATATTGTTCCATTAACTCTGATGTTTAGATAGACCAGATCAGGCTTTCCTTCCCAAGAAATCATTCCAAACCCCATTATGCTACCCCCATGAAACTTAACCGTTTTCTTTGTGCATTTTTTATTAAATCTTTCGCCAGCAAACCTCCTTATAAATTTCTTCCCGTCAGATCCATATAGATTAAACTTATTTTGATCAGAAAAAAATATATTTACCGCTGATCATCTGTCCACAATACATGCTTTTGAGCAAAGCTTAATCTGAGTTTCTTGTTTATCAATGATTTCTTAACTGGTGATCTCGCAAACAGACCAATTTCATTCAAGCATTTTGATACTGTTTTGTGAGATGCTTTGATGTTATGATAGGCATGTAATTCACAAGAAATTTTGGCAGCTGTCTGAAACCTATCGTTCAGTGCCATCTTAATAAATCAATCTTGTCTAGAAGTTATTCGAGGTCTGCTATTTTTCTTCAGTGGTAGAATTTTCCCAGTATTCTTGAAATCCTTTATAACTCTCCCAACGGTACTTTTTGACAGCTTCAAGTCATCAGCTATCTTCCATATTGAATGGTTTTCCCCATGAAGTTTAATAATTGATTGAGCATCAATTTTAGGTGTCATAATGATGGTGGAACCAGCTGCAATGACTACAAAGTGACGTAATCGACATATTTGTCATTTTCGTACTTAAAAAAGTAGAAAAACTAACTACACTGCCCACAAATTATTTTCTTTGCTTTATCCCACGGTTTTGGCCATTTTAATTTCAAAATAAAAATTGAAATGCTCATAACTTTTTTTCTATCCTTCATAATGGAATGTAATTAATACAGTGTATCAACATAGGACATATGTTAAATGTGTGTAAGTTTAGTTGTAATCCCCCGCGAATGTTCTGGAGAAATTGAAAAAAAAAACTGGCTGCTAGTGTAAGTGGGTCAGGGAATATAAATATAATTGGCGACATGCATATTATTTCGTATGAAAATGACTTCTCTTGTTTTCAATTATTCAGTTTTTTTAGTTTATTATATTATATCATTGTTTATATAACAAATTTTGTTTTGAAAACTATTTTGTCTCGAGAAGGCCTTGAAAAACTTTGAAAACGTTTGAAAATCTGTATGAACCATCCTTGGTGTATGATTACTATTTCCTATTAATTTCAGTGTTATATGACCAATAGTTTAAGAGTTTGTCGGTTAAATGTTTTCACACAGACACACATACATAATCTCTCTCTCTCTCTCAAATATGGGAGTGACACTTTTATTAGTGGCCTGGCAAGGCTACAGGGGAGACAACCAAGCAAAAAAACCTAAGCAAAATTCATCCCAAAGCAGCAAAACTGAAGCTGGCCTGCCAGGATTCTATATATACAAATGTAGGCAAATTTGGACATATTTTATTGGTTTGAAAGTATAGGTTCTTTTTTTTACCAATTGTCACAAAATTTTAACCATAGATTAGTATTATAATCTTCAAAAAGCTTGCGAATTTTCATGTAGTTTTGTCCCATAAAACCAAAGATATAAGCATTTCAATATTCAATTTGGCTACGAGTATAGATATATCCATATATTAGTGGCCTGGCATGGCCACAGGGGAGACAACCAAGCAAAGAAAACCCCTACCACCTTTTTTGGCAATTTTATAAGTTCTAAATCTCAGTGGCTATTGATCAGAATTTAACAAATGAAGGCTAGTTGGAAAGGCAATGACCTGAATTGTGTATGTGACATTTGTCCTTAATGTAAAGTCGCACATTAAGGGAATCATCCATCATCCAAAGCCTATTTTTGGCACTTTTTTACAGCCATAAAATATTTCTATCATAATTTGTTTTCCTAGTTTAGCATATGAATTACAAAATATCTTATGTTTCCCCCCAAACCTCTCCCCTTTTTAGTTTTCATACATAAAATAAATTTTACAGTGTATAAGGATTATTTAATATAGGAGATATTCGTAATTGTACCCTATTTCCAAAAGAGGAAAGATATATAACATATAACAAATATTTGGAATCAAGTCTCCCCTTGCTATTATTTCAGATCATTTCAAACCATAGCAGCAAGTCTTAGTCTCCCCTTCATCAAGGCCAGAGGTTTTAGGGAAATTTGTTTTATATATCTGAAAACTATCAATTTCCCAATCACTTTTTATACTGTGTTGAATATCTGCATCAAAGTAGCACACTTCATCAGTATTTTCGAGAACAGTGTTTATCAATTCCCATTCATCTCTTATGACGTCATAAAGGATAAATAACTTTTGGCTTGGCAAGTATCATTCATCCTTTCTGACTTTACATTTCTTGATAATTGCAAGGTGATAACAAGTCATAAATAGATAACATCCACAGACTTTTACTAGTATATACATATGTATTATAATTATGATAGGTATATTTTATAGCTTTTCTCATTTATTTCAATGAAGTATTTACTCATTAAAGTTTGTTATTTGAAAAAAAAAACATAAAATAATAATGCTTAAAATGCAGCTTAAAGCAGTTATATCAATTCATTTAACCCATCTCTCCATTGACTTTGGTTGATTTTTATGAATCTCCAAGTATTTTGGTTTTCTACTGGGATTCATAAATCTGAGATTTCTTTTAATTACAGCCTTTTTGCAAGGCTGATAATACTGTTTTCTGTTATTGTTGCCTTTAAGTGCAATCAATGTATACTTCATTCTTTAGCTGATTTTAGTGTAGTATTTCTCCTAATAGTATTATATTGTATAATAGTAAACTAGTATGTGTGTATATATATATATATTGCTCATTTACAAGCAGCAGTTTTGCCATATGAAATATAGATGGGTGCTTCCAATTTTGATTCTAAATTATTATTTTTTTTATATTACACTTTCATCCCAAACAAGGCACGTTACCACTTTGATGTAGGGGGTTACTATCAGGGACCTAAATTGCAGGGGTACTATATAGGGAGTTTAGTAGCAAGATGTCTGTTTACATTACACTTGAACTTCTGTATGTCAGTACAGTTGGGGAAGCAGAAAACTGGAAGAGATTCAAAGTCCTGCAGTTCTGGGGAAGAAGCTATTAGAGTAAAAGGCTTTCTTACGTCTAGGGATCTCAACTGTGTAGGGGTGGGATTTCGCTGGTTGTTGGGGGTATTTTTGTCAAGGGGGTACAAGGGCTTGTAGATCGTCAGAGCATCCACCATTAAAATACTTGTAAAACAAGCAGAAGGATGCAACATTACGTCGGTGGAACAGGGGCTGAAGTTTAGATGACAGTTTGGGACCTATTAGGTTGGCTACTCTCTTTTGATCCCTGTCCAGGAGCCAGAGACTAGTAGCAGATGCACCAGCCCAAATGTGACAGCAGTACTCCATACATGGGTGAATGGTGGCTTTGTAGAGGTACAGGATACTTTCAGGTGTAAGTAACTTTATAGCACGATAGATAGAGCCCACCTTCTTTGCAGTAGTTTTAGCAATAATCTTGATGTATCTATTCCAACTCATGTTTCCTGTGAACGTTAAGCCAAGAAATTAATTTTCAATACTTGGGCATTGTAATAACTTGGCCATCAACCACTGCTACATGTAAGGGAAATGTGTAAGTGCTTACAATTATGAGGCTACCTGAGTGCTTTAATCTTTCATAAAGAACTATGCGCTTAAGCTTAGTGGAAGCTAGTTATATCTCTTACTAGAGAGCTCAACCCATGAAGTGTAAGGAGCAAATGTATTTTGTTTTTTTTCATAGAGAGCAGTTTCATTACATCACAGTTTGTGTGTGTACATATATATATTATTTATCTCCTTTGAGTAGACCACAAGGTCACGTGTGAGTTTGATGAAAGTTTTTCTGTGGATTTAACTGGATTCGAACTTGACACACCCAGGTTTTCAGTCCATGCCATTAACTACTTAGCCACCATCACCACTAGTGTGTGTGTGTGTGTGTGTGTGTGTGTGTGTGCGAAAGGAGTAAAATTTTTTGCAAATTATGATTTACAAGATAATTATTTCCTTATTCCGTGGAGTTTTAAAAATTGGCTTTTCTTCAGAGGAAAAACAGCAGAAAATAATTATATAGTCTGACTATAATTATTGTGCTGGTTAGCACAAAAATCGAAAGTTCAAAAGAAGTAATATTCTAAAGATTATATATATATATACACACACACACACAGATTTAAAGAAAGACTATTGACATTGAAGTCCATGTATGAAGGTGTATTTAAACAGTAACAAGGTCCAATCAATTAAGTTACAATAGAACCCCAGAGTACAGCATTAATCCGTTCCGGAGTTGGGATCGTAAGGTGAAATTTTTTTTTTTTTTTACATGGGGGGGGGGGGTGGCACCACTTATCAAGGCCCGGAAGCCACTCAGGAATAAGGATTATTGCGTGTACAGTAATCAATGGGATAGTATCGTAGTAATCGTTAGTATTGGAGATTTGATAAAGTGTCTTACTTAAGGGGGTGGTTTTTCAGGAATTTGTTTATGTTGGACTTGAAGACACCCAAGTTGTAGTCAGGTGGGAAACAGGCAAACGGAAGAGAGTTCCACAGGCGTGCAGTTCTAAGAAAGAAGCTTTGTTCATGGAATCTATGTTTTGATTTAGGCACAGATAAAGAGTGGGGAAAATTACTGACAGTGATTTCAGCTAGACAAGTGTTTTTTGTGAATGATTGGCGAGGGGGTACCATAGATTGGAGCTCAGATGAGCACTTGCCATGGAAGTAACAATAAAACAAAGACAGGCTCACAACGTCTCTTCTGTGAGAGAGAGGTTGCAGGGAAGAGAAAAGGGCATCCTCCGACTAAGCCATGACGTCTATTTTGTACTCTGTCAAGGAAGGATATGTTGTTTTTAGCAGCTCCAGCCCAGATGTGGCAGCAGTACTCCATCCTTGGACATACTTGGCTTTTATACAGATAGAGAATTGCATCAGTAGTGAGATATCTTCTGGAGGGGTAGGATCCCATCATTTTCCCAATGACCTTGGCAACAGACTTGATGTACGTGTTCCATTTCAGATCAGGGGTAAAGGTCAACCCCAGAAGCTTGTCAAAACATGGAGCCCTCCCAAGACGAGAGTTATCCATTTCAATTGATGCCAGATGGGGATCAGAGCGTTGATGATGTAAAGATAGGAGCTTGGTTTTAGATGCATTAAAAGTAACCAGCCACCTCTTCCCCCACTGTACCACGCGATGGCGAGGTCTAAGCAGAATTTTATACAGTACATATTAAAAATTAGTAACAAAAATACAGTACAGTATATAATACACATGTATATAATCTAATATTGTTATAAATAACACCGTAAGACGGGGCAAATACCATAACCAGGGTCCGGAAAAACATCGTATTCCACATCGTAACCTGAAAAAAACGTATCATAGGGCTACCGTATCCCCGGGTTCTACTGTAATCGATACATTTTGAAATTGAGGGGATGAAAGGATTTCTAAGTGATTTCGAGTTGGTTACATTTTAATTTTTTTCAGGTGTTTGCAGTGTGAAATTAGCTCATATTTCGTGTTAATATTTTTATTCTGAGAGGAAGTAATTATCTTAACTGCTTCTTATGTGCAAAACTGACTGATTTTGACTTAGAAAAAGGTGTTTTTAGACCAAAGGTTTTTAAGTAAGGTAGTTATAAATGTTCCTATCTTTGTATCATAGCTATCATTATTAAAAGAATGCATTTGGTTTGATATGCATAATTTTATTTAAGTGGAGGTCGCAATAATGTAATAATATCTATGGGTTTTAAGGGGTATCTGCATTATGTTATCAGTATAATTACTCCTATTAAGGTTAGGTCTTATTTTGATTGGTTCATATTTTGGATTTGGATTGTAGGTGTGGGGATTGTAGAATGGGTATCCGGGGGAATTAGTGGAAGGGTATGGAATTTGGTAGTGTAAGTATTATTGTGGTAAAAACTTGGATCATTTATTGGATCTGAATTATGAGTATTTATTGGTGGAGAAGTTGGAATAGGTGACTGTTTACTTGAATCAATTAGAAAGTTGTTATTTGGTCATAATTTGGTTATGGTGCATGAATAAATTACGTCCTTGTGGATGCAATCATTATTAAGTGAATATTGTTTAGCTTTGCAGTAGTAGTTAGTATTGATCTTCTTAACTAGAGCTATCATGGCATTTTCAAAGTCATCAATGTGCAGAGAATGTTTTGGGGGTGAGATGTAGTTTTTAGTCTGTAGAATTTTGCTGCCTTTCTTTTAATTTGCTCACTGGACGAGTTAATTCAAAGTTCATTTCTTAGAAGTTCTGTATGGAGAGATTCATCAATAGAGGTTCATTTGTTGAAACTGTTATTAGAGTTTATTTTGCAATAGTAAGCCTTCCATCTTACATTTTTTTTTTTTTTTTTTTTTTTTTTTAGGAAAATATTTACAGATTGAACACATTTATGGATGTATGCTTGATTAGAAGGAATCCACATATTTTTAGCAGGCAGAGGGTGGGTGGGTATTTCTTGTCAAACATATCAGGAAATTCTGAAATATATAGGTGTATCGACCTGTTGTTGCACAGAAATCTTTTTACTTTGATTTTCCTTTGGTTTTTCATTTTAAATTGCATAAAAGTTAGCATAGAAACAGTTCAAGTGAGTCAAAAAGGACATCTAACAGTATACTTCCATTCCTCAGTCAAAAACCAATTTGGTTTAGTTTTCTGTAGGTCTGTAGACTATAGCAAAACTAAAAACAATAATAGTCTCTGTAAAAGTTAGCTGAATCTGTTTTTAACTGAAAAATAGAAAAATGTTTACTGTCAGCTATCCTTTTCACCTCAGATTGTTTTTGTCATTACCATGTACTTACATTTAGAAATGTCAGGTACTATATGTAAAACACAATCCTGGTGATCTTGCAACTTGAGGAGTATCAATTTGTAAATACAATAGATAATCCATGTTTATTAGTTATGATCTTCATAGACCAGAGTTTTTATTTAATTCTAAAATTTATAAATACTAATAATAAGCTGAGACAAAAATGTCAAATTGAAGAACAAGTTGATACAGAGGGGAAATTCTATTATTACTACTAATTCCTGCTACTTTTGAAATATGTGAAAACACTGTAAAAGAGAAATAAAATAGAGTTCTTGGGTTAGATGTTGAAAAATTAAGATAGCAGATTCTGTTCACAGTGGAAGGCCAAGGAAAACATGGGAAGAAGTGATATGGGTTGATTTGAGAGAAAGATGGATAATGAAAGACTTGGCCAGAGATAGATTAGTTTGGAAGTCAATTTTCTTATAACCGTCCAACACATGCCTTTATGTAAAACGGATGTTAAACCAATTATGATTTTGGTACCACATTTAATATTTTAATAACAAAATTTATTTAACAGCTAGTACATTTTGATTCCAGTATATTATTTTTCTAGGGAAGGGTGGAATAGTAAACTAACAATTATTTTTACAAACATCCATTTCTTGTTATTTTATTGCTGCTGTTATCATTTAAGTGGTTAACAATTTCATTGTTTATCATCAGAATGAGAATCTTTTAGATTTTGACTCCTATTCTACAAAAATTGGTTTTCACCAAATATAAATGCCCCCCCCCCCCCCAAACTATTAGGATTTCTTTTTTGTTTTCTCATTCAGTGTCTAAATTGAGTGATAACTTATTGACAGTGGCAAAAAAAGGTAAGAAAAAAAGGCAAGTAGAACTAATCCAGTAATACAATATTTTACATTTATTTATAATTGTTAAAGTGTTTTGAATATCATAAGCATAATTATATAATTATCAACGTTATTATTAATTATGTTCTGTAAAATCTAGTACTCAACTTGGGCACAACGTTGAGTTGTAACTTAAAATTTATGTGCAAATCTTTCCCAAATTTCTTTTAAGATATTTTCTACCTGCCGGAGTATCATTAAATGCAAATTTACAAGTCAAGTTTTTTTTATTTAATTCCGCAGGTAAGTTTTTAAATATATTTTATACAGTACACTCGTATATTCTTTAAAATCAATTTAATTTGTTTAATTAATTTTGTCTTGTAAATATCATTCTTATTGTTGAACACTGCATTTCGACTCATCTTGTATAGAATACTTTAAAAAGATGATCTTTAAAAGAAATCTTTCAGTCTCATGTGTTGACAGCTCATCTGAACTATTTGTTGTGTTCAGACCTTTTAAATTGGGAGATCTGTTGATTTTCTTTTAGATATGTCTGTCTGACAGAAGATTAAATAGAAAGTGAAACATTTTACTTTTGTGCTTCAATAAATGCATAAGAAGTTTTCTTTGTGGATAGGATTGATTTTCATTGTGATATTAAAAGAAATGGCTTGTTGGGGGCAAGAAGACACCTTTATGTGCCAGCAACACAGATGTTATTTGGCATAAGAAGTTTTCTAATCTGATATCCATTTAAAGAAATTTTTTATCAGACATTGATTTGATATTATTTTTCCTAGTATGCATATTGTAAATAATTGTAATGCCCTTAATGCTACTTTTGGATATATTTTTGATGAAATATATACAAAAAAACATTTCCTATGTATACTATTTCTCAGTACTTATAACTACAAATAAGACAGTAGAATTGCTTATTAGTTATAAGCAAACCTAATTGTTTATTAAGTTCATACTGTCAACTATTATACTTGAAGTTGCAAAACACTTAAACTGCTGTGAGTTATTTGATATGTCACTTTAAAGTGAGTAAAACCTCTCTTGTCTCCTGAACCTTTGGATATAAAGATGAAGGTTCTCTGGCAACATAATTTAAAAGGTATTGTTTTCAATGCAGATAGTATTTTTTGCTTTACTGGTTGTCTGAAGTGTCTTTTTTATGATTTTAAATCATATAATTTTTACCTATTTTATTTTGTGTTGTCACAAAGTGGTTAACATATTTTCTTTAAAAGTTGGAAAAATTTAAAACAAAAAACTTTTGGTTTTGATACACATAATGAATATTGTCTCTCTTTCTCCCCCTCTTTTTTTCTCTCTTGTTGCCTGACCTGATTTTTGAAACTTCTTTCCCATGTCATTCCCAGGAAATCAAGAATGTGGACAAGTTTGTCTTTTCAGCTGAACACGGCCTACACTCATTCGTCATTGAAGCTGCAGACGTTTTACTTTTTGTGTTAAAACACAAAAAAATAATTAAAAAAAAAACAGCAAAGAAAAAAAATCAATTACAGCAAGCAGCAAAAAGAAACTAAAAGAAAAAACCAAAAACAAAACAATGACAAAGAAAATCCAAAACATGATTAAAGCACATAGAGTTGCTAAAGTTTCTCAAACTTCTTCTTGGATGTAATTCTAATATAATTTCTGATATAAATTCTCAGATTGACATTGAACAATCGATTAAATCATTTCAATTTTTCAATTAATATCCCAAGTGATGGGATTTATATTTTCTATTACATCACATCGAGGTTTTTCTTTAAGTAAAATAAATGAACACATGAAAACTACAGGATGATTATTTTGTGCCATCATCAACAACTTTATCTACTGTAAATGAATGTACTAATAAAATTATTCCCCAAGTATTGGATGAGTTTGCTTGTGCCATTGTTATAACTTGCTAACTAAATTACAGCCATTAGAATGACTGATATGTGAATAGTTAAGGCCCTATTCTTAGCTTTTGACCATACCATTTTATTGGGCCAAAATATTATACTGTTGATTACTATAACTAGTGCATGATTGTCAGTTAGTACCAGTGTGATCATCAGAATACCAATATGGGATCACAGTAGAATTTCTTTTCTTTTTTTTTGTGTTTTTTATTATTTTTATTTTATTTAACTTTTTTTTTAGCAAAATTTTGACTGATATTTCTGAGAAAACCTTTTTTTTATGTCACCTCTACTCGTGACCTTTCTTTCATCATTTGAACTGAACTGGAATTGATAACTGACAATTGTCTAAAAACAAACAAACAAAAAAAAAAAAGACACTGTAGTAGAAAATTCTAAGTAATTCTCAATCCTTTATTTTGAAATCACCAATTAAAAGAATCCTGTGCTTTAACAAGATGAAAGCAACAGTCTGAAACGTGCAAAGAGCAACAATAGCTAATTTGAGAAAACCTATTTAATTTTAATATCCAAACTTTCTAACTTCATGAGACATCTCAAATTGAAATAATTTAAATTCACTAGTAAATATATGTTCCCTCTGGTTGCATGTTTTTGATAACCTGGCAGGATAGTATAACAAAAAAATACACATGAAAAAATTAAAATATCTCAGTAATGATATACATAGAGCTTGGTGATCTAAGAATTTTTAAAAAGTTTTTAAATCTGACTAAAAATAAGAAAGTTATGACTGTTTTTGCAGTTCGCACATTTGATATTTTTCCCTCTTTAAGATGTGTTAATGTGTTTCATCACATTCTTTACATTATTTTTTTCAGTAAAAATGTTATATCTTTGTTAAAGCACAAGATAAAGTAATGAAATTTGCTATATATGGTTACGTTTGTGTAAGGAATCTGAATATGGCAGTGAAAATCTTCAGAAATTAATGGTTTTCAAGTAATCTGTAGTAAATACACATAAATATGTTACACTACCACAAAAATTTCATGTATGCATTAAAGAAAAAAAAAGCAAACTTCATCTAATTAAAAAAAAAAAAAGGAGTTAGAGAACTCAAAGTTGAATTGTAATGCATTTTATAAGAAAAAACTGAAATTCAATACTAGGACTGTTTAAAATTGCATTAAAATATTGCAAGATTTCTTTTGTACTCTTGTAGAATAAAACCTGCTAAATTACCTCCACCCGCCTCCTCCAAATATGTAATTTTCCCTTTTTTAGACAATTACCTATGAACACATTGAAAAACTTGTCAAAAATGATTTTTGATTTTAGGACAGTTAATCAATTTGTTTCTAAAAAAATTTTTTTTAAAGACAATTAAATATGGTTTTAATAGTCTTTGTAGGAGGAGGAGGCTTCCCACTCAGACTTTGAGTTAATGGTAGGGCTATGGGCTATTACGTGTGAACATCCTGAAAACTTAACAGAAAGAAAAAAAAACCCAATTATTTTAGAGTGGGAGATTAGTTTCACATATAAATTTAATGTAAAATAATGCACCATTTCCAGATAATTCTAGCATTTTAGGGCACTTAATTTATTTTCTATGTACAAACTCTGTGCATTCTGTATTTTTTAGTGAGTGCAAGGTCTATTTTTTATTTTGTTACTTTTTTTTTTAGATGATTATGTCGTTTTAAGATGGTTTGTATGATGGGAAGCTTGCCATTCATTCTTAGGGTTAGTGGTATGGTTATGGAAGTTTCCAGAGGTTAAGTCCATACCTAAAAAGATATTTTCTAAAGAAAACACTCGATTTTTATTAAATAATTCTTCTTACATGGATGATCTACCGAGTCCGTTAGCGCAAAAAGTGTTATTAAAATAAACAATAAAATTGTACTCGTAGTTGCCATTATTTTCGGCCAATTCTTAAAAACTAACTTTTTTTTAACCCAGTGTGCCACTTTTTTTTATTTTTTAATCTTTTGTAAAAAAAATAATAATAAACAAGTTTATTTCTTTATTATTGAAATAAAAAAACAAAACGAATTTCGTCATAGTCACAACTTTAAGCCAAAATCTTTTTTTTTTTTTTTTTTGCGAATTAAATTTTACAAATAACCTTTTTCTTTAAATTTTGAATTTTATAATACAGTAAACAATGTAACACTAGAAACTCTTTGTAAAAGTATTATTATTGACTATTGCTTGGTTTTTGTTTGTTTTTAAATTAAACTTGAAACTGTCAAAGTTGCTTTGACTAATTAAACTGAAAATGACTGAGAATTATTTTTTCTGATACAGTGTGTTAAATAATTGTCTCAGTCTTTTAGGATTTAATTAGACACATAAAATCGTGTTTGATTTTTAGTTGTGCATAATTAGTAAAATCAAGGCACAACTAATCTAAAAAATAAACTTGTTTACTTTTTACAAAGATTTTTAACAAAAAAAAATGGAAAAAAAGTAGCACACAGAATGGAAAAAATAATTTTCAGTTTTTAAGAATAAATACTTATGTATCTATTTACTATCTGCCGCAAGAGAGAATATTTAAAAAAATAATTTATTTTTTGTAAATATTTTTTATATGAATCTCAAAATATGCTTGCCAAAAAATAACCTCTTGACTGAAATTTGTGAGTAAATTCATTTTATTGTTCATTTTAATAATACCACAACAGATTTTTACAATATTTTGCACTAATAAATCCACTAATTCGTTTATGTTGAAGTTGCTTTAATAGAAAATTCACAGCAAGAGCAAATAATTGTACATTATTTAGTCAATTAGTACAATTTTAGTAAACTCTCTTATGTATGACCAAAATCCGGCACAACTAAATGTCCGATTTGGCTCCTGCTGATTCAAGCAACTTTACACATTGTTTCTGTATGACAAACAGCAGGAGCAGTCATTGATCGGGCATAATTTTGGTTGTACATTTTTAGTAAACCAATTATTTACTAATTGAACTAAAAAAAATGGAATCGCCAACAAAAAAAACCTCATTACCTTGTTGCTCCCTTCTTGCAATTCTTTGAGGCATGAACTTAACTACCGAAACATAATACTTTTCATCAGGCTGTTTTAATTTTTTTCTTTTAGTTTTTTTTAAATGACTCATTGAGTTGATATGCTTGTCTTAAAGAAAACCTTCACAGATACCTTGCTATTCTGAAAAATAACTCCCTTAACATTAAAGATATCTTCTATTAATAGAATATAACAATTGTTTTATTATTTTAAAAAGTTCCTTTTTACTTTTACTCACCTTAAATAAGGCATTTTGCCAGTTAAACATAAAGGGCTACTGTGATTAATTTATAGGGGCATCCTAAATAGGGAGTTGTCTAGCAAGGTGTATGTTAACTTTACATTTAAATTTCTGCATCTTGGTACATTCGGAAGGAACAGGGAGGAAATTCTAAGGACAAATTGTCCAAGGAAAGAGGCTATTAGAGTAGAAATTTATCTGGCATCTGAGGACCTCTACAATGAATAGATGAGGTTTTCTCTGTTAATTGAAGGCATTTATGTGGAGACAGTACATGTGTAGTAAGTTCATCGGAGCATGTTCCTGGGAGTACTTGTAAAGAGTACAGGGATGCAACATTTCCGTGATGGGACAGGGGCTTGTACTTGTAGACAATATCGGATGTATTAGGTTGAAGATTCTTTTTTGCATCCTTTCAGAGAGAGAGAGAGGTGTGGTTAATGTACCATCCTGGATGTTGCAAAAACACACCATGCATGGGCAAAAGGATACTGGCAAGTGTGAGAAGTTTTCTAGCCTGGTAGAGTAAGCCCATCTTCTTTGCAGCAGACTTAGCAGTATCTTGTATGCAATATTAATGTTGGGATAATTAATCAGAATTGAAAAAAATCGCAACTTTTAAGGGTATTGTAATTGGAAAAATTTGTGCCTATTTTCTGATACTAAAAACAATTTTTTTGTTTTTGTTTAAAACTTAATTTTCCATGGCTACTGTTAATAATGAAATGATAAATATTTATTGATTTTAAATGAGTAAAACTAAAATCTATAGATTATCCCCACAAGTATATTTTTATTTTTGTTAGTATATGCACATATTACATGTTTTGTACCCCCCCCCCCCAAAAAAAAAACAAACAAAAAAAAAACAAACTATATTTCTGATTTTAAAGAATCAGAATCAATAATTTAGAACAGAATTGATAACTGTTTTGGAATTGTGTAAAATATTGGAATCATCCCATCACTAATGTATTTATTCCAATTCAAGTTGCTTGTGAATGTTAGGCTGAAGGGTTAAAACTTTATACTGTTGCAAATGTCACAGTATATTTGTGCATCAACTATTAAGGTAATGGTTCTCTTGGTCCTTTACCTGATATTTAATCTCATCTCAAATGACTGTGTGCTTTTTCTTTTCTCACCAGACATTCGTATCTATATAAACTGTTGAAAATGTCAAACAAAAATTCCAGCATTATCACTTTGGTCAATGCAGATTTGTGATAATTTTAAATTCATTCACCTACACTTTATGATTTCTTCTTTTTGGCCAGTCTTACCTATTTTTGTTTAGTTGTTACATTTTTATTTGGCCTATCTCTGTATTAATTGCATTACACACATTTATATCTAACAGCTATATTTCAAATTTTAAAACGATTAGTTATTAGTTTAGGAGTAAACCCTTTACATACACATATATAAACATTTTGTCCAGCAGAAATGCCACGTTGAAAGGATGGATTAGAGTTTTGTGGTTAGTAGATGAAGAACAGTTAAGGTAGCAGGTCCAGTACACAAGATAAGGTCAAGGAAAACACAGGAAAAAGACACTTAGCTTACTAGAGATAAATTAGTTCGGAAATCAATTTCTCAAAGCCATTCAGCGTATGCCAGCATATAAAATGGATGTTAAACTGATGATGAGGATTTTAAATAAACTTAGTAACTGCACCATTGTTTCCATAACAGTGGCTAACATAGACCATACATTATTGATGGTTAATTTTAGACCATATATGTTTGTGTATTTTAGAATATAAACAAACACTTTTATATTGTAAAATTAATATTTTTTATACATTGAAGATCTTTTTAAAATTATACTAAAAAAAGAAATGAATTAGATTTTAAAATTTAAATCAAATCTGAATTGAAACAATTTTTTAAAAAGATTTATATTTATCCAAAGTATTTTTTATTTACTGATTACTAATTCAAATTAAGATGGACCAGAATTGCTATAAGAAAGGTAATTTGAGAAAAATTGTTTCGTAATCTATTTCTTTAACTTTTGTTTGATCTTCCTGATAGTCTGTAATTTTCAGCATTTCTTTTAAAATATCTTAATCTATTGAAATATTAGTATGTAGGATATGTAATATTTCTGAATTCCAAGCCTCTGCACGGACTTTCAAATTTTAACAATTGAGTAATAACAAGATTGTCCTTTGTTTAACAAAAGGCAAAAAAATGAAACTGCCATGTTTTTAATCTTTTAGATAAATATTGATAATTTGGATTATTCAGATTACTATTTTCATCTTGCTTATTTTTACAATGTTTCGGCCAGTGTAATTTGCAACCTTCTTCAGGGGCATCTATTTGAACTTGGGAATCTTTATATCCAAGTCTGGAATCTATATAGAATTTTAGACTAAATCCTGTATTTAATTCACAGAGATAGATTGCTAGCAGTAACATACTTTTGTGGATACGAGAAAAAAAAAATGTTTGTTTTTGTTTGAGGAGGTGGTTCTACACAAACACTAAAAGGAAAGGAATAGTAGATATAAATGAATGAAATAAAATACCCTTCAATAACATTATCATTAACCCTAAATCCTAGAGAAAATACTAGAATGGAACACATTTTGCTCAACAAAATTGGTAAAAGTCAATTTATAGTATAAGGAAGTATTGAAAGTTAATATCTTAGTGTGTTCTATGAAACTTCCTCAAATTACATCAGGTGTGAAAGCAATAAACCTATCTCTTCCTTTGGTAGGAGAAGGCAATGCATGGGAAGAGAGCCTACTATTACCTTTACATGTACTAAATTCTAAGAAACATTGAAGCACTGTAGTTTTGTTATAATAATATCCATAGGTATTGGTAGGACAGTAAAAGGAAAAAAGACAAAAGGAAGTTGTAATGCCTTGGAAGGGTGGCTTCCTATTATCTTTAAAAAAATTTTCTTGAATAGAAAAATTATAGTCAAAGAAACTGGAATCTATCTTGAACCCATCAGCTTAGAACGACTTAGGTGATAGGCAATGCACCTGTCCCCCTTTTCCAAAGATGGTGGTGAAGCCTTAAAGTTAGAACTAATGTGAATATTACCATTTTAAAGTAAAGAAAATTAGTTGAAGGTAATGTACATAAAGCATAGTATATCTGAATATGCATTAGAATGTTAGAAAAAGGAAAGAATATGTCTATTAAAAAATGGAAAAGGAAGCATGCTTCAGTCTGAAAACTAAGAAAAAGTGAGAAAACATCTCAATGTGTATCGTAATAGAAAAAAAGAAAGAAGAATGTGTCAATCTATAATTGAAAGAAAGGATAGGTCTCATTCTATAAAATTAATTTGTAGAAATGAAAAAGGAAAGGAAAAAAATATTGCTGTCTATACGTAAAAATGTGTCAATCTAAAATAAAAAAAATTAAAGAAAGAAAACATGACAGTCATTGTTGGCTGCAGCAATATTGCAAAATCAAGTCAAGACAGTTTTAATTCAGTTTTTCTTTTTCCTATTCAAAAATTCCTTTTTGACTTATCTGTTTATTCTGGAATAGGAATATATGTATGACCATGATATTGTATAAGCAAACAAAAATACAGGAATGGAAAAAAAAATATATATAAGTAAATTTATATATCCGTCAGGATCCAGGAAATAAAGTTTTTGTTATTACATAAACCATGATTTGAAAAATGTGAAAGAATTTAAAAATAAAAATGTAGTCAAAAGTATGAATATTGTAAATCTCTGAAGAATGATCCGTTTTTTTTTTTTTTTTTTTTTTTTTTTTGACAACTCGTTCATTTATTCCATCAATTAGAAGAAAAGAGAAAATATTTGGAATAGACAATCAGATTGGCCAGAAGAAAGAAAGAATAGTTGAAGGAAGTGCTCTGTATTTAGATTAAAAATGTATAATCAGATAACAGACAATAAAATGCTAATGGTATTTAGCTGAAATCGTGAACCTATTAAAAAAAATTCCTAGTGAAGTTGGTGGCAGTGTGAGAATGAAAATACTTCTAATCTGTGTGTGGATAACTTAGGAATAGCTATTTAGCCAAACAAAGATATGCATCAAGAATTCGCTTAGGAAATTGGAAACAAATTAGCAAATGCTCTAATGACCAATACAATAGAGGAAACTTTGAGATAAATGTTAAAATACTCTTTGTTTTAAAATTTAAGTTTTGGTTTTTATGATTTTAAACTTTATGATGATGAGAAACAAGGTCAGTTTTTAATGTGGGGTATATCTAAAATGGAACTCTGGATAAAAAAAAAAGAGTAAAAATTGAAAGAAAAAAAAAGACCAAAACAATAGTCACTACATTTTGAATAATTTGCAGAAAAGCTAAAATTATACTATTTTACAAATTATACATTATGCCCGAGAGTGTGAGAAAAAGGTCTGTGGTCTTCTACTCTTACTCTTAACTAGAAAAATTTCAACTCCTTTGTACTAGCCTTATTCCTTTCATCCTTTTACTATTTGTCAATCACTTTCACTTTTTCAATCATCACCATACCACATTTACTCTAGTGACTATTTTACTTAGAATATCCAGTTTATCAAATGAATTTCATTTACAAAAAATACAATTTTGTGAAATATGATGGGTAATGAGACAAAAAAAAAAAAGCATCCCACAAGAAAAAAAAAAAAATGAACAAACCAAACAAATTAAATCAAGAGCAGATCTGTTTTCTGGTTTGTTTAAAACTGAAAACAAACTGGTCAATTTTAAATTCAAGTGGAACTTAAGTTGGAGGAAATTAAATTGGGTTGGAGTTTTGGGGTGCATGGATCTTTTGAAAGATAAATACAATTTGGAGAGGCTAAGTTCAGAATGAAATTAGGGTAAACATCTTTAGGGCCTCTATTACACTCATCCCATCCCTACCCCCAAAATGTAAAAATTGACACAACTCACTCACTCATATAGCTTAACTTGGCTGGGGTCCAACAGGATGAAAAATTTTGTGTGCCATATTTAGGTAGGGAACATGTACTCCTACCTGGTTTATTTCTGTACACACAAGCTTACAACCTTTTGTTGAATTTTATGGGATGTAATCTTTTTCTATCACATTTAATTTCAACTGAAAGCTGATGCTTGAAATATAAATTAGATTCTGATAAATGATTCAAACATATATAATCCCCTCAGATGTGTCATCCACACTACCATTTCCAATTATGGCAGGTCAACATTTTCAGTCATTCAACAATACCAACTCTTTGGAATTGATACAAGCTGTCATCATATTGACATCCGTCCAGAACAAAGTTTTCTGCAATTGAAGAATGTGTGCTCAAAGATTTTTTCTTCAGCAATGTTGCAGTGTGAACAATTGCATTTCTGCTATGCTTTAGTGGAAAAGGATACAATTAAGAGGTAACTAACACCAGATCAATTGCCGATTGGAGAGTACTCAGTTATTAGAATGCTTCAGATTTGATGTCCCAATTTTTTTGAGAGTGGCTCTCCTCAATCACAATCCCAGTTGCTGCTCAAATCTTTGCATAGTACCTTTCTAAGACTGTGAAAGATCACTAAACTGAGGAAGCTTTCTGACTGTGGCTCGGCACTCGGAAGAGCTGTACTTTTGACTGCAGGTTTGAGGATAAGGTTGGAAAAAGTACTCTCAACTTCAGGACCTCATGCAGATTCCTCTGTCAAAAATTGATTCAAGAAAGCCAGTCTTTCAGCATGTCAATGACTTAATAAGTCAGGCATCCCAAGCCTTCCTCTTCCAGACATTGTGTACAGGCCTGTCTGTGAACCAACTACCTTCTTATCAAAAGAAACAAAAAGAGAAGGTGCTGAAAAACTTAAGTGGTTTGTTTTTGTATGTAGAAGTACAGTCAATCAGTAATCCTTTTTTTTTTTTTTTTTTGCAATAGCTTTTTATGTCTATTCTCACAATACTAATTTTTTTCTTACTGATGCAATAAAGAACATTTTCAATTGATGTTTCAGTGTTTTTATTTTTATTTGTTCTAGCTCTTTCAGTTATTTCACTAGTCATTTTCAAAGAATAATTATTAATTGCAGCAATGATAAGCCGTAATGTTTTTGTGAAATTTGAAAATATAGCCAAGACATTAGATGTATTTGAATGCTATTTTTGTTAATAATGGTGATTCTAATTTTATAAGGGCAGTTTTGTAAAAAGTTAGTTCATTTTTATAATTGCATGTTTTTATGATTTTTTTGTGTTCTTGATTTTGCTACATGTATTTACATGTTAAATATTAACTTCATGTGTTAAACGATTGCTATTTCATTCAAACATGAATTGGAATTGTTTTATTTTATCAGTAAAATAAAAGTAATACTGGTAGGCACAAACACAAAAGCTACCGAAAAAAAGACTAAAAAGTTTCTCATTAGTCTTATATGGTACAACATGCATGTTTAAAGGAATGTTTGCTGCCTAAATATATGTTGACTTGTGAAGCTGTTGTTGTTTTTACAAATTTTTTATATGGCTTTTTTTCAATAATCCTGATATATTTCTGACTGTTATCCTCATCTTGATAATGAGGACAAGTGCAAAACATAAATCAGCACATCATCTCAAAAATATTTTCAAATATGATTCGACTATGTTTTAAATAATCAACCTATAGAAAAACATTACAATATAATAAAATCATTATCTGCAAGTCAAAAAGGCTCAATAATCTTACAAATTATGAATACTTTATTGATTCTTCTCTAAATTATACACAATTAATTGTACCTCCTCGGCATTGACCCCCAAATCAACAAAGAAATGTTTTTTTTTCTGTTGATTGTGGTGTGTTGCTGGTTCTGTGCAATTTTAGGAGGTCAACCTTCACAGGCTTTACCATTTCTTTTTGAAAAGAGGTTAGTTTATTAATAATCACCTAAGGTGCCCCTACTGAAGAATGTGGACAGGGTTGCCCAGGCATTTTTTACAGACCAGAGTGCTCCTCCTCTGGTGTTTTGGCTTTTCAATCACACTTTCAAACCCTTGTGTCACATCTATTAGAGGGAGATAAATACTACCCGGCATTGCTTGGTATTATATTTACTTGCAGTTTTTTTTCTTTTCTTTTCTTTTTTTTTTTTAAACTTTGCTATGTTTTTTCCAAAAATATTTTGTCTGCATAAAAGGGAACTATTTCCATATGGATGAATATAGTTATGTCCTTCTTTTTAAAAGATGGCAGCTGTTTGAAAATATAAAGTATTTTCTTGAAAAATTACATTGTTTTTAGCAACATACTGCAATGATCTACAAGAAAAACTGAGATATCAGAATCAAATATTGATTATGTAATGACAAATAAATGATAAAAAGACTGACTTTACATACTTGCTATATTAGTATTTGTTATTTTTTTAAACTCCAAACAAGATATATTGCCACTTTGAACATAAGGGACTATTGGTATTGTCTGACAGGGGACTGTCGGGAATTAAGCAGTGTGATAGCTGTTCACATTACCTTCAAACTTCTGCAGATTAGTACAGTCAAAAAAGCAGGAAATGGATGAAATTCCAAAGTTTAACAATCCAAGGGAAGAAACTATGAGAGTAAAAGACTTTCTGACATCTTGAGACTTCAACAATGAAGCTTGTTGGGTTAGTCGTGGGGTTGTAGGGTAGTATGTACATCGATGGTACCACAAGTGCTATGGGTTCATCAGAACACATTCCATTAAAGTGTTTGTAAAACAGGCACAAGGATGTGACATTGCAGCAATGAGACAGATGGAGTTTGACAGACTTTACTGCGAAGGACACTTATATTGGTCTACGAATCATCACCTAATTTCAAATGATCGTTCAATACTAATCACAGATCATTATTATCATCACGAATGAATCGTAAGCAAAACTGCAAAATGTAACAAGCGTGATAGATTTTTAGAATAAACAAAACGATTCCCATTATTATGGAACTGATATAAACCAAATTATAGTTTTTCATCTAATCTTATATTTAACAAAGATTTTCATGAATTGAAAAGGCAAAATCCAAATTGTTAAATAGTAACAATTTGTTGCGTTTATAAAGATGATGGATTATTTGTTTTTATCGCAATTGTTTGACAATCATAACAAGGTAAGCATATATATATATATTTTTTAAGTTTTGAGATCGTTTTAAATGATATTAGTATTCCATTGTACCAGGATTAACAAAAGTAATAGCATTGCTATATTAGATGAAAATGCTAAAAAAAAAATATTATTTTTCCATTTTAGAGATGAATATTCATAGAATAGGGTTTTTTCTTTTTTTTTTTTTTTTTTTTTTTAGAGAGTAAATCTTCCATCCATTTTACTTGGTCATTGCCCTAATGAAAACAAAAGATCCTTCATGCTATTTTTCTGCAAACCTAACAGTATGATTAAAAATACAGTCATGTCTTAGTTACTTTATGATTCTTTTTCACTTTTTCTTTGTGCAGTTATAATAGAAAAAAGTGTGTGATCTGTTGAAGTCAAGTTAAATTGTTTGACCCCCCCCTCCCAAATTCTCATTAAATATAAAAATGAAAATTTATCTATTTCTGTCTGCTATATCTCCCTTTCTCTTTCCAGCTGCAAGTTAAATACTATTACAACTTGTGGTGATATTCCCTTTCATTTATAATAGATTATTCCAATCTTTGTAGTGTTTCCTTTCTTTATTACCTTTGACTGTTAGTATAAAAGAGCGACAGAAGCGAGGGTGATAGATAGTTAGTGGGGAGGCTCAAACAACATACAGTGAGAGAAAGAGAATGGTAGATAGAAGCTTAGTAAAAGGTAGGACACTTGTTGAGTCAATTGAAACAATTAAGATAGCTTTTTTCAAAAGTTTTGCCATCTGTTCATCACAAAGCTAATAACATTAAGCACATATAATAAAAATGATCTCTATTTTTCCTGTACAACTTCAAACATTACAGGAAAGTAACTGGACACTTCCTATGCAAATCTTTAACAATCACCATGTATAACAACTAGTTACTAATAAACTTATTAAACAAGATTTTGTAGGCCTTTCTGTGTACTTCTTGTTTATATGTAACTTTGATAAATATATATTGAACTATTTTTTTTATTAAAAAATATTTTCCTGCATTCCTACAGATTATAGATGAGTTATGTCTCGATTTCATTTAAAAATTTACTTGTCAATAAAATATTTTCTTAAATTTTAAAATTCCCATTTTCTGACATTTTCAATTAATTTTGCTACAGCAAATAATAAAATGTTTATCGAAACACTAAAAGTAGAATCTGAATATTGCAATTTTACAAGTGTTGAATATAAAAAGCAGCAGAGGAAAGAAATTGAAATGATTTTATTATGATTAAAACCAGTTGTTTAACAATTTAGATTATTAAACTAAAGTTTAAAACTTTGACAGCTTTCATTTGATGGAAAGGTAATAGATTTAAATGAAAATACAAAAAATATATTTAATGAAATTATCTATTAAAAACAAGTAATGTTTATGAAATTTTGAGATGAGGATTAATAATTTGGATTATACTTAAGATGAGAACAGTAGTCAGAATAATCCAAATAAAAAGTTGTTTGCAAATAAAAATATAATCTTCAGTTAATTACCTTTTTAATCTTTGAGCAAAATAAGTTAATCCTTCTTAGTCTTTAAAACCTATGCTGATAAATAATATAAAAAGCTTAATATATTTATTTTCTAAAGAATTAAAAAATCTGTAAAAATTGTTTATGGTTGAGGTTAATTTTTTTTAAAATAGATAAACATTAGCCATTGTTAATTATAGAGACTCTTCAAATTATTTTTAATCATCAAAGCAATTCTAAGTGTTTTTTTTTTTTTTTTTTAGGATCTTAACTGTATTAGGATTGTTATGTCCAGTGTACATTCACTGAGCTTAAAAGAGAAGTGACAAAAATGCTCGCCTATTTTAGAAGGGAGGTAATTGTTTTAGTAGCTTGGTAATTTTTGATTACTTACCTTATTGTTAGTAAATACTACAAACTTATCGAAGTTGGTATGATTTAACTAAGTATTATAAATAAGTACTGGTTTGAGTTAATTAAAAATAACACACATACATATAACAAATAATTTATTTGGTTAAGATATTTGGATGTCCATAAATAGTTCATTTTTATTTATATGTTTTGAACTCTTGCCTTCATTATGGATGTTATAGTTCAAATGTTTTGGCCTTCTTCGCGTGTCTTTTCTGGTAGACTGCTAGAAATTCCAATCTGAATATAATTTAAAATGTGTTTGAATAGGAAACAGCTTTGGACCCCCCCCCCCGGTCTTCTCGTAAACTCAATATTTATTAAGGATAAAAATTCCTTTTTTTTCTTTTTTTTTTACATATACATAGGTTTGAAAAAAAATATTATTAATGCAAAACTTACCTAAAAGTTGAACATTACATTGAACATGATTATATTTAACCTAAGATATTTTTAATATTTTGAAGAAAATATTAACATGTTATTAAAGATGTTATAATACTATTATTACACTTTGCATACATTCACTTATCGCTTGAAATTCGATTACAAAATATTTTTTTGGCAAAGGAATATAATTCATTTAGATGTTTTTTTTTTTTTTTGTAAATTGTTTTTTATTACATAAGTAAAAACAATAGCATTTTATTAGCTATATTTGAGGTAGTACCAAGGTGGAATTCTACAATTTTCAAATGGCTACCAAGTCTTTAGTGCACAAATTCTCATTTTTGCTCTACATATATTGAAAACAATACTATCAAATGACAATTATGGCTGGAGCAGCAGTTTGTTACAAGCAAGAATGTGTGTATATGCATTTTTTAATTTTCTCATTTCAATCGAAATCTAATATATTTACAATGGATTATAGCAACAAAAAATTACAAAATGTTTATGGAGACACTGATAAGCTTCAAAGTTATCTTCAAATGGTTCATAAATAATGACAAAGTGAGGATTGAACTCTCAATATTTTATTACAGTTTTTAGCATTACGTAATGAGCTTTAAGTTCATAACTGATCATAATATTTGCTATTTACAGAAGTTTACAGTAGCTTTTTTGTTTTCTTATTTGAAAGCTAAACTGAATACATGTTAAACTGGAAACTTCAATAGGATTATTATTTAAAGCTGACTTTTAATTCTTTACAGATATTCTGACAATTCATCATGAAATATTTGAATAGTGGGTTCAGATTCTGTTTGTAGACTAACTCACACTGGCAATGATTTATTTGGCAACCTTGTAACTCTCACTTCCCTTATTTTGTCCTTTAGTCCTCATATTCCATAAGTGATGTTTCTGACATGAGAGAAAACTTGCTGCTTTCTGGGTTGGAATCTATCCATATAATATTTATCGTTGGCTGATTTTTTACTTTAAGTGATATTTGATATATTTTTAGCTTTTTACATCAAGTGGTTTCATGTCTTGTCTGAAGCAATTTCCATTAAAAACAATAATAAAACATCTTCAGCCTTAATGTACTTATACAATTTTTTTTGTGTATAAGGAGAGCACAAGGACGTATTTGAAAGTTTACATACATGTGATGCTGAGTAATTTTATATACAATCTAGAATAAGTGTCAACTTAGGTTACATTGTTTTAATCTGGAGAAAATGAGTTTGCAAAGCCAGTCAAATATGAAAAAATAAAAGTCAAAATCCAAAGTCTCTTTCTGTTTGTTATATTTTTAAATTAAATAGTATTATTATTGTGATGATATTCCCTTTTGTTTATAATCAACTATTCCAATCTTTTTTTTTAATTTTTTTTTTACTTTTGACTGTTAATAACAGAAGTGAGTGTGATAGATATTCTGTCAAATAAAAGCTGAGAATATTATTCCCTTGTCTTTTTTTTTTTTTTTTTTTTTAATGGAAGTCCCTTCAGATAAAGCCTGTGCCACTTGATGTAAGGAGCTTAAAAAATACTTCATGATCAGAAACTAGCCAACGATAAGTGTTAGATGAATAGATTCTGGCCCAAAAAACAGCAATTGTTTTGTCTTTCTCAGAAACATTTCTGATGGAATATGAGGGCTAAAGGACTAAATAAGGCAAGTGAGAGTTATGAGGCTACCTAAAGTAAACCCAACATTTACTTTCTAATTTCAAAATTATTAGAATTAAATTGGATTTTTCTCCAAACTTAACTCAATCTTAAAACTGAGGAACATTTTAACATGTATTTTGTGTAATTAAAATATATAGGAAAAAGCCTTAGGAAAACAAACATTCTTTAATTCAGCTTTGTTCATAAATTTTCATTAGAAAGTGATTATTATAATTTAATTTTTCATCTTCATTTCTCATGCTGCAGTTAGATGTTACATGAATGATTTCCAACGTGTATCTATTGCCATTTTGTTCATACCAGTCGCTAGGACCAGGCTTTCACTCCCGCCCTCATGACTTTGGCCATTATCATCAATGTGGAACACACTTTAGAACATTTTGGATAACATGGGCGTACCAGTTGAGATGTGCCATGCAATTTTTCATGTACGCCTTTAACACCAGCAATTTTTTTCAATTGTATATGCTGCAATCGGCATTGTGTTTTGATGTTTCTTCATCAAGCACATTTCACAGCTGTACAAGAATATGGATTGGATTACAGATTGACCTACACCAGTGGTTTCCAACCTTTCTTTTTGGTCTGCACCCCTCAAGATATTTTCTTCAAACCTTGCACCCTCTAAAATTTATATTGCGTTAAAGGATAAGTTTTGTGAATTTCAGCTAATATTTTATAAAAAGAAAATCATAACTTTATTCTTTAAATACACTTAATACTTAACCCTAAAATGGAAGCAAGGAGTTAACACATTGCAAAAGAAAAAAAGTGAATAACATATAGCCATATTTTTTTAATCTAAACTTTTCTTACACACTGGAATATAGTCTTGCAGCTCCAGATTGGGAACCCTTGATCTACACAGATCTTACAAATCCAATTATAAATTCTTAAAAACTAAAGAACAATACCAAAACTGTCCATTGGATAACGTTTTCTGATGATCTCAGACTTGTACTACTTTTGTAGGTTGTATGCCTGTTACTGATTTCCAAATTAAATCAGGTCGATGTTAGATGATGATTAATATTCAACTGAGTTTGGTGATGATTGGTCAAGCAATGTAAACACTAGGCTATACACAAACAAACTGACAAACCAATAAACTCGACTGAAAACATAACCATGATGGCGGTAATAATTTGGTCTATCTCAATCTTAAAATAAGCTAAATTTATCATTATCTCTGTATTAATAAAATTGTGTGACTACTTATCGTCTGTGTGTATGAAAAACAATTGAGATCCATATATTTATAGACACATATAAATATTCTGAAATGAAAGTGTTTAAAACCAAGAGAATTTCAGTTGATTTTTCCCTTTTGTTAGTGACCACCAAAGAACAAAAATTAATCAAAATATATTGCTCATCGAAAAAGCAAATTATTTATTCATAATTCCAATTGTGCCAAAAAACGCTGGACAGCATTTAAAAGTTAAAAAAAAAAAAAAAAGATGACAGTTGCAGTTTTCTGTGATTAATTAAAAATTTTTTTATTTCTTTCAAAAGACAAATGTTAAGTTCACTTCTAGTGTGTTAATTTTTCAAAACCTTACCTGGTCTTGTGTGTAACTTCCTTAAGAGGGGGTAAATAATAATAATAATAATAATATATGTATTAGTGGAACCCACAGGATACCTGGTGTTGCCTGAGGAAAAAATGTTGAATCCAGACTCCCAACTCTGAACCTCATATTACTATTTTTATTTTGTAATTTATAATTATCAATTTTAAATTTATAAATAAAATAAAATAAACAGTTGTATTTGCTGTTTGTTTAAAGGCTTCAAAATCATACTGAAATTAGTTTTCTTTTAAGAAAACAAATTTGGTATATAAATTTTAATCCTAGCTTTTGAATTGTCAGTTTTAGTGTTAACTAATCTGTACTTACATATGTTATGGGGACTTATGCAGAAAACAGGCCATGATATTTTTTTAGATAGGATTTTCAGATTAAATGTAGTTCTCATGGCATAATTTGTTTATTAAAATGTTAGATGAAAATACAGATTAGTTAGAAAACTCCTTCCCCTTCCTATGACCATTTACATATGTTTGTATGTGTGTGTGTGTATGTTACAGATTACGCAGTGTGTAGGCCACAGTCAGGGATATTACGCATAATTTCACAGACTAATGGCTAGCATCCAAAAAACATAACTTACTAAAGAAATAAAAATATATTGTAAAAAAAACCCGACACAGTAAAATCGTGTAAGAAAGAAAAAAAAGAAGAAAACAAAACAAATGAATTGATAATTAAAAAATAGAAAGTTAAGAAGAAAAAGAAGAAATGTTATCACATTGTCAGACGCATGCTCAACCGAACACACGCACACAAACACATGCATGCACAAATTATAATAACCATTAGCAAAGGGAAATATGCGCAGTATTAGAGAGAGAGAGAAGGGGGAAGAGTAAGCCCTTTACACTGTGGACCCCGTAGAATAATAGGGAACAGCAGTCCAACAGCTATAAATCCATTATTAGAGTGATTTGTATCATACGTACGTATGCATGTATGCGCACACACAACTGTAATGACCTATGGATTAAATGAACTTTGCACTGGATGAAATAAGTTTCTTAGTGATGCCATTTTTGAATTTTAGTTTTAATTACTATTCACTTTCGTCTTATTTGCTTTTTAAATGAAAATGTTTAATTCTATTTTTTTTTACAACCCACTACTTAAAAAATGTTCTAAGTTACAAATATTAAAATTAAAGACAAAAACGTTATAAGGTTTGATTTGAAAATTTTCTTTTATTTTGATTAGTAAACAAAACATTTTTAAAAGTTAATACAATAGTATTTACAATTCTCAGTATTTCTGAGTTTTCTAAGATTGCAACCTCAAAATCTGAAAGTAAATTTATTTACACCCCCACACCAAAAAAAACCCCCCAAAAAAACAAAGTATAAGATCAAAGAAAAGGTGAAAGTCACACTTTTAGCGATAATTTTTTGTTCATTGTAGAGATTCACTACTTGGCCTATATTGTAACCAATGAAGTCCTGCATCTTGTATGACCATGACCTTGAAATGTGTGTTCATATTTGAAATTCTTATGGAATTTCAACCTCCATTTTTCCAAATTTAATGTATGAGTCTGATGCTCTTTGATAATATTAACCACCATTCTGAAGAAATATTTGGAAAAGATTTTCTTACAAATATTTTAGAAATTATTGATTGGTGTGAAGTTCCACCAAAGTTTGTTTCACTGTACAATAACTAATTTATTTTCATTGGTATCATTTACATGTGATTGTCAAAACAGCTCTCCTCCTCGTATCTTGTGACTTAACAATTACTGTTTTAGTTTTAGCTACAACTTTTTGTGTTTTTTTTTAATTTTTAAAATTTATTTTTAAGCATAACAAAATTGCTTAAAGGCGAACTTAAAAGAATGATTAAAACCTAAATATTATAGAAATCGTATCTATTTTTTATTCTTTAAAAGAATTCTTGTGAAATCTTTTTTTTAAATCATATTTTAAGAATTATATTTTTAACAGAAAACATTGGAATTGTCAGCATCCAGTTTAAAAAATCATAATGATAAAATAAAAGTATTTTTTCTTTCCATCAAAATAATGAAAAACTATTGGAAAAATTCTATGTGACCTTTCTATGGTTGGTGGTTGTTATAGTGCTGATATTATAGATATAATTCTTTAGATGTTTTGTTTACATTTTCATCTTTTTGTTTCTTTTTACTTCAAAGTTCTCATAAATCAAGACCCACTTCTTGGGGCTTATACTGAATTTTGATACAAGATACATAGTGTTCATTAAATTCTCCTTTATGTCTCAAAATTTGAGTTGATAAAGAAGTGAAGAATGTAAATTTTTCATCTCATTAATTGACCAGTTAATTATAGTATAGTATATCTTTCTTGTGGTCTATTGGTCTCACTAGATTCCAGAACAAGAATTAATTTAGTTTAGTGAAGTATCTAGCTCTGTGCTGTTATTATAGGCAAAATCACTTTAAGAAGGTGCACCATTCCTCATATAAGCCAGTATGGTGCAGCCATATTGAGGGGAGGGGTCTTATTTGGGCTTAGAATACTATGTTTACTTGAATATTTAATCAGAATTTACTTATATGGAGAAGTATCCTAATGTCAGGTCTTGTGATTGGTTATTGGCATATTTAGAAACTAAACACAGGTAACTTTTGTATTATACTAGACTAACTGTTATCTGTTGAGTTCGTATTAATTATATTATTAAATATTTATGAAAATGTTTTGAATTTCCAAATATTTATATAACTCTCTCATAATGTAATAATAAACTTCCCCTTCTCTCTCTCCCTACCTTTATTTGTAAATTTTAAAATGTATTCATAAATATTTAGAAATTCTCCTATGATGTCATAATAGACCTTTTCTCCCCCTCTTATTTTTCTCTTCTTTTCTTCTACCCCTCTTTCTTTTAATTATTTACATTATTCGCTTCCTCTCACCATTTCTTAGTCGTTTACCCTTTATTTACATTAATCACCCTTCTTACCCCTATTTAAAACCTTCATGTACAAATAAATTGTATATTGTGACAAACAAAATAACAAACAAGATCCTCCACAATTTCAATATATATAGAGAGATTATGTATACATTGTACTTAAGAAATATTTTACTTGTTGTTGTAAATCTTTTAAAAAATTCCAATTGTTTTGTTACAGAAATTCTTGAATGGTGCATGAAATATGGCAGAATCCAACAAACAAGCAGATGAATTGAACTCTTTTGAAACTTCAGAAATGACTAAAGTCGAAAACTCTTCCACCATTGGTACCAATCCTGAATCCGCCATCCCTACTACTACCAGTATCGGCTCTGTCGCAACTATGTCATCGTCACCATCAACAAGTAAATTAGAGTCAGTGCCGGAAACGGTCTCAGAACAAGACACAACCAACAATCACGGACCATTGCCATCCTCTTCATCTTCATCTTCACCTCCTGTTGCTGCTGTTGTTGCCACAAGTACTGTCGAAAACTCCCCAGCTCCTAATACAATTTCCCTGAACAATAGCAATAATAGCAGCAGTGGCAGCAGTACTGTTACTGCCTCTGCCACAGCAGCCACCACAACCACAACCACAGTGTCAACTAACCCAACCCCTACAACAACAGCTACACCTACAACTCACCACCCACCATTCAACCATCAAAACTCGTTGCCCGCCTCATTGCACTCACCCCATAATAATGCATATCCAATGTCACCTCAACCTATGTCACCTGACCCTGTTCATGACTTACCCGTTGAATTGCTCCAAGCTGGATGGAGAAAATTCTGGAGCAAGCGGGAAAATCGTCCTTACTTTTTTAATAAACTCACCACTGAGTCTCTCTGGGAAATGCCACTTTCAGGACAGGTGAGTTATTTAAATAAAACAAAATCTTCTGGTATCATTTTTTTTGTGCCAAATTCAAATGTTTATCTTACTGAAGATTTTTAAATAGTCAAATGTTTATTTTACTGAAGACTTCTAAATAGTTGAATGTTTATTTTACTGAAGACTTCTAAATAGTTGAATGTTTATTTTACTGAAGTCTTTTAAATAGTTGAATGTTTATTTTACTGAAGACTTCTAAATAGTTGAATGTTTATTTTACTAAAGACTTCTAAATAGTTGAATGTTTATTTTACTAAAGACTTCTAAATAGTTGAATGTTTATTTTACTAAAGACTTCTAAATAGTTGAATGTTTATTTTACTGAAGACTTCTAAATAGTCAAATGTTTGTTACTGAAAGCTTCTAGTTGAATGTCTATCTTACTGAAAGCTTCTAGTCAAATGTTTATCTTACTGAAGGCTTCTAAATAGTCGAATGTTTATCTTACTGAAGGCTTCTAAATAGTTGAATGTTTATCTTACTGAAAGCTTCTAAATAGTCAAATTTTATCTTACTGAAGGCTTCTAAATAATCAAATGTTTATTTTACTGAAGGCTTCTAAATAGTTGAATGTTTATCTTACTGAAGACTTCTAAATAGTTGAATGTTTATCTTAATGAATATTTTTAAAGAGTAGAATAATGTTTATCTTAAGATTTCTAAATTATTCTAATCATTAGTCTTATAATCATTATCCTAAGTCTTTAAAACTTTGCAAGTACTGTATTTAGAAAATATTTTGGTGTTTCTTGATATAACTGTCTAGTAAATATGCTAAATAAATTACTATGGGTGCAATTGGTGAATTCCTATTTAATGGAATGTATATGATGATAGAAATTTGATCAATTGAATTTCATAAATGATAAAAAAAAAACAAGTACTAGATTGTTTACCATAAAATTTGATCACCATAACAAGTATGTATTTCCTAAAGTTAGAATTTTATTTAGTGTATTAATCGGAGGAATTCCATGTCAAGAGATATGAACATTTAGTTTTTTTGTTTTAATTTAATACTAGCAGGGGTACCCGGCGTTGCCCGGGTGTTTGTAGGTGTGTGTGGTGTTAAATAAAAAAGAAACCGGGGTGGGGGGTGGGGGGATCGAACCCGAAGCCCTGAGGCGAAGTTTGAAAATAAAATCGTCCAGCCAGAATGAGTTAGTGAAAGATGTTTGAAAGTCGTCGAGCGTTACGACGACGATGTAAGCATTGTTATAAGCGAAATAAGAAAAGAAAACGATGTTTTAATTAAGCGGGGGGGGGGGGGAATCAAAACATAAAAAGAAACACAAAAAAATCTAACGTAAGGCAAACGAGCGTTGAAAACAGAAAAACGAACACGTGAAAAATAGCTTAAATGAGCCTGTTTCGATATTAAAATTTAAAAAATCGGTGGATACTCAGGTGTCGATAAGAATAAGCGAAGTAAAAAAAAAAAAAGAAAAAAACCAGAAAAACGAATGTTACGTGAAAAATGGCTTAAATAATACAGGGTTCAATATTTAAATTTAAAAAATCGAAAAAAAAAAACCCCATCTCACACCACGATTCGAACCCAAAACGTTTAGATAATGAACAAACGCGTTAACCAACTGCGCTAAAGCGACAGAGATGAAATAACTCGTTTTTTCAACTATTTAAAGTAAATCGGGTCACGATCTCATGACGTCATCTGACGCATGCGTAGAATCGGGCATCGTTACAAGAAACCCGTTTTTGTTGACCACCCCTCTCCCTGTCGAAAATTGCGGATTTCGGGGTGAAAAATTTAACGTTTTTGGCCAATTTTTCGATATTGTTCAAGCGAAGGATGGGGCTTCGATATGATACCGAGTTTGTGAATTTTCGTCGCGTGTGTCGAAAGTTTTTAGCAGATACACAAACATACACACATACATACACAAAAACAAACATACATACATTTTCGCTTTTATATATATAGATTAGTGCGGGGAGGGGGTACCCGGCATTTCGGGGTGTTTGGAGGTGTGTGTGTTAAAAAAAAAAAGATTGTCTCTTTGTTTTTTGTGTACAACTTAGCGTTCACATTGTTTGACCAATCGTCACCAAACTTGGTCAAAATATCGATCATGCTCTAACTTAGAACTAATTTAATTTTGGGATGTCAAGGTCATAGAAAAGGTGAAAGTTACACTTTTGATGAAAACTTTGTTTCTGTTCATCATGAGATTCATTACTTAACTTTCGTTGTAGCCAATGAAATCCTGCATCATACACAGCCTTGGCATTGACTTTTGATCTTGGCTATGAAAGTTGAGTTAAAGCTAAAATTTTGAAGGAATTTCAATTTTTCCAAATTTAATGAATGGATCTAACACACTTTGATAACAGTAATCATCATATAAAAAAAAATCATCATGATCAGATAAATATGAGGAGTGTTTCAAAAGTAATGCCTCCTATTTTTATTCCGCCTGAATCAATCAGAGAGGGTCACAAATTGCATTGTTATAATGACTGAACTTATGCATTCATCACCTGAAAGTTTCATCTATCTGTTGCAGATATTGATGGTGTGACGCTCTAAAAAAGTAACCTCTGTCATGGATGTGCATCGGAAGCAAGGATGCATCATTGAATTTCTGATAAAAGTGTATTGAGAATAGTGGGTATATAGAAAAATAAGTTCTGTAGCATCAAAGGTTGGTTGTTTTAATGGTACCACTACCGTCTTCATAACTTTTCAACTTTTTTAGTTTAAAAAAAGTAACAGGAGTCTTTACTTTTGGAATCATCATCGTAATTTTTAAGTTATCAATGTTTCCATGGCATAACTTTGGGAATACTTCATAGAATATAGAAAAATAAGATAAAACTGTGACCCCTCCTTAAGCTATGCAGTCTCATGAGTGATTATGTTCTTGAAATACTTTTATTGTTTATCAGTGGTCAGAAGATGAAAGCAATTTAATAAACTGAACTTAAGTGAATGTGTGAAAAATATAAGTTGTTAATTTAAGATTATTTAAAAATCTTTTATGTTAACGACTATATAAACATTGTGTAAAATAATGTATATTTTTTAAATAGCTGTTGCATGATGATCCTTTTCTCTTTTTTAAAATCAGACCTTTGTAAAGTTTAATCATAATTATTTAGAGTATCATTTGGTCATAACATTAATCGAATTAAATTGTTTGAAAGTATAATTTACTTTTAAAACAGTTAATTTAAAATGTTATGTTTGAATGTGAATTATCACAGACAGATGATTTCTTGTTTAATAATTGTATTATATAAAGATAATAAGATTGTATCAACAATTTGGAGATTGTGTCAATAAAAAAATATTTTTAGGATTTTCACATTGTATAAATAAATAATTGAATAAAATAATTAGTGTTTGATATTTCTGTTGTCAACTACAAAGAAAGTCTAAGGTCTTTCTGTACAACAGTTTGTCAGGACAACCTGACATGAGGATACTTTCCTCTACAAGTAAAGCCTAACTAAATATTCCAAATAACATAATATTCGAAGCCCACATAAAATCCCCTTGATATGGCTACCTTACACAAGTTTATATGAGGTTGCCTATAGTAACAACACTAAAGTTATCCTGGAATCCAGTAAAACTAAGAGACGAAAAAAAAGGTATTATAATGGTCATTAAGTGAAAGGAAAATTAATATTCCTAACCTCTTTATTAAACGTTTGAGATATATAATGAAATATTCGAATATCCATTCATTTCATATAGAGATCAAGTGTTAGTCCCCTTGATTATTGAGAACTTTGAATGTTCAAATGAAGTAAAATGAAATTTAAAAACATGTAAGTTTTTAGTACATAGTAACGGTTTTACTGAAATATTTTGAGTTTTATTTAGTTTTATAATTTTATGATGCCAACTATCATGGGATCTTCAAATTATATATATATATGAAACTAAATGTTAATTAAGGAAATATCTAAAGTGCAAAAAAGAGACTATAACCATTGTTAAATGTATGCATTTAAATGGTATCTCTTCTAAAATATTCTTACCAACAAAAACATCTGGTTTGTAATTAAGTATTTTGTAACAATTATGAAAACATATTAAGTGAATAATTCTTATCTTTTGTATAATAATTTACTTTTAATTTTAGTGATTACTTTTTATTTAAGTAGATATAAATTTGATTCTATATGAGACAAAGATTTTAATTTTTTAAATTAGTTCAAGCATCGTTTTTCAAAATGTGTAAACCTAAAAATTATGATCAGATTAGATTTCAATGACCTATTTAAATACGAATAATTGACCTTTATCTTAGATTGACAACACATTTTCTAGTAATGTTTGCTTCATAATTTATATTAAGCTGCTATATTATAGATGCTATTGTTTGAACAGGTAATATTACTAAACAAGCAATGATTTAGTTTGTAGGGCTGGAAATAAGCAAAATATTCAAATAATATGATAAATTGAAAAATAAGATTTGTTTGTGGTATTCTTTGCTTATTTCCAACTCCTTGGGTTAAATAATAGCGTCTTTAGTAATATTATCCATACAAACAATAACATAACAAACTATACTTTTGGAAATAAATTTCCAGTATTTAAAACATAAAATCTTTATAATCTGTATTAATAAAATTATGAGATAGGCTCATGTATGTGCATGTGTGTTTCTTGTATAAGCATACATTCAATAATTATACCATTGAATTATTATTATTTTTAATTTCGTATTAATCAAATATTTTTTTGAAATGAAGAAGGCAATAGCATAAACTAAAACTAAATTGAAAAAAAAAAAAACTTATTTAAACTTCATTAATATTCATTCTCTTCTCTCCTTCAGTTGCTTATAAAACTGATAGTATGTAACCAGTTTTTTTTATTCCTACAATCATCGTATAATCACCCCTCCCCTTTGCCCTACCATATCTATAAATCTGTTTATTGATTTAAGACCTCTTGCTTATCAAGCAAAGAAATAAAAAAGATAAAAATGTGAAAGTATCTTTGCGAATCAAAAACCAAAGACAAAAAAAAAACGCTCTTGGGTAATGGTACATTTGTTGTTATTGTTGTTAATAATATTTGGATGTGCTGTTGTTCTGATTGATGGAATAATCATTATTTTTATTTATTTTTTATTTTTTTTTTTAGCCGGATCCATTGACTGATCCTTTAGGAATAAGCAATCCATCCTCCAGTGGAATGTTCTCCCCTAGCAACCAAGTACAGTTAGGGCGATCAGTAAGTACAGACACAGGTCTCCCACAGCATGCGCCACCATTGCAGCACCCTCAAGTTGGAGAAAAAAGAAGAGCCAGTTCAGAAATTATTACTAGTCCTTCAAAGCGAGGAGCTTTCAACTACCGGTAAATAATTCTGGTTTCAATTCTTATTGTTGTCAAGAATAGTTTCTTTTTACATTGCACAACATATCTGAATACATATTGGAATGTTATATAATATATTTCTAATATTCCAACATCCTAACGAAATGATTTGTTCAGTAATAAAATCACCCATCTAACATTGTTGGGCTGAAATTCAATGGTCTTTATCCTATTGTGGTTGATCCCTTTGTAATTTCGGGTACCTTTTGAGATTCTTTATAGATAAAAAGAACTTAATGGCACTAAGTTAATGAGTGAAAACCTCTAAAAAATATATCCCAGCAGAAGACATTCATCTGAAGTGAACATTACTCTCTCCAGCAGGAATTTTGGGTGGTATTCTACAAGAAATTTCAAAAAACAGTGGAACAGAGGATTTATACTCTTGAATACAAGTTCAGCACTAAAATCTTTTCTAAAAAAATATATATATATAAATCTTTTAAAAATAATTAATATAAACAAGTGGTCTCCCCTCCCCTCTTAACCAGAATCATAAAATGCGATAAACAAATAAAAAAAAAACAGACAATGAAGCATATTTATCTAAATATTTATGTATTTACTTGTTTAATTAGTTACATTCCTAATTTATTTGTACATGAATAAACTTTGTGATTTCTTTTCAGGATTCGCACAAACTTGAAAAGTCCTTGAATTTTGACTTTTGCCTTGAAAAGGCTTTATTTCAATTATTACTTGGAAAAATCCTTGAAAATATGGAAAATTTCTTGAAAAGCCTTGAAAATTGTATTTTGATGTCCAGTAAAAATTTGTGGAAATATTAAAAATAAAATAGAAATAAATACTATTAAATTATATTTTAACTATTCATAAAAATACCATTAAAATATTTTTTGAAAATTTTGAAAATAAACTCGAAATACATCGTTTTGAAATTGCATAGTAGTATTGTAAAATATTATCACAAAGGGAAGTAACTCTATTCGACCTAGTTCTCATTTATCACAAATTTTTTTTTCTCACTTTTGACCCCCTCCCTCTTTAAAAAAAAAGCTTTTCTTGTGGGAACGGGACTCTCCAACCCCCCCCCCCCGCCTCATTGTGATAACCTAAAATGAGGCCGTCCGGAAAAAAAAATGGACAAGACAGCAGCTGTCATCTTGGTTGGAAATTTAAAAGCCGTAAAGAGAGTTAATATTTAAGAAAAAAAACATTTTAAACTACTTAAAACACCAAAAATTGATGCAGGTAGATTGCAAAATAACTTTTATTCGCTATGGCAACATTTATTTGTTGTAGATTTGATTTTTTACCACTTTTTCGGATTGCTGTGGATTGTAAAACAACCCCAAATTTTGTTTTGAAAACTTGAATTTTGTCTGGAAAAGGCCTTGAAAAACTTTTAAAAGCCTTGAAAAAACCTTGAAAATCTGTGCGAACCCTATTTTTATCTCTTTATATATATATATATATATATATATATATATATATATATATAAAATGTTATTTTTATGATTTTCTCCATCAGTCCATTTTGGAACTTTGACATCACCTCCAATGTGGTCATCTATGAACGAGCTCCATGTCTTCTGCCGCCTGTCCTGCCTGAAATTGAGAACCAACGTGCTCAGCTGGTCTGCAAATTGAGAATGCATTACCAGGAACTTTGTAGCTCACGAGAAGGTAAATCAATAAATTAATTTTCTCTATCGATTTTGCAATTGCTGTTTATAATGACAACAGACACCCGCATATATATATTCCAGATATATGTTTTTATCGCACAACTCTTTTTCAAAATTTTTTTTCTCAGTGGTGTAGAATAGTATAAGAAGTAGAGCTATAATATTTAAAAAAAGTTCTTTTTAATATAATAATTTTTATGTATCGAGCACTATCTAAGCAAATACTGAAAATAGATACTTAAAATAATAATATATTAGAAGAAAAAGATATTATATTAGTGATGGGACGATTCCAATATTTTTCTCTTCTACATTTCCAGTTTTGATACAAATACTTTTAAATTTCTAAATATATAATTGTTTTATATTATAGGGGAGGGAGCAGATTACCGCAAAACCCATGTATGTACATATATTTTCGCAAACATAAAAATACACTTGTTAGGAGTAATCTATAGATTTTAGTATTACTGGTAGTTTAAACTTAATAAATATTTATCATTTCATCATTAATACAAGCTGTGGAAAACAAAGTTTTAAATACAAACCAACAAAAAGAAACAATAAAAAAAAATCGTTTTTGGCATCATTTTTCCCATTCTGATACTCCAGGAAGTTTCATTTTTTTTTAATTCCAATTAACTGTCAGCTGCTTTGTTTCACAAGCTATTTGTATATATATTCTGAAACTACATTACCCAGATTACTTGGATAAATATGTGAAAAACTGATTATGGGGGCTCCATTTACATTTAGCATCAATGAAAAAGAAATGTTTTACTTATTTAATTTATAACTTGAAAATTATAGGAAGTAAAAAAAAATGTAAGGGGATCAAGCTTGGAATAGAAATGCACAGGTGTTCTCAATGATTCCCAAAGTTTTGGTGTCTCTTGAGGAAATTAGAGACTATGAATTTATCAAAATGTATTTTTATTAATGTTATTATACTTAAACCCCTCACCCCCATTCAATCAATACTGACTTATATTATAAAATATAAAATAAAATAAAAAGGGTAATACAATGTTATGAACTGAATGTAAAGAAACAAAGAGTTCCCCATTCAATCATTGACAATGCTGCATATACCTGCTAGTATATTATATGAATATATTGATCAAATTCTATTTAATATTTCATCAGATAGACCCTGAAGGTATCCATCTAAATTCATTGTTTTACTATTATTTTTAAATGTACCCGGTTCATTCTTAAAATATTTGACACTACTAATAACCTGATTAGGATATTTGTCCCCAAAATATATAGGACTTTATTGGAGTTTAACACTTTAATATTTCTACAAACTTTGTATTAAGATGCTATGTTCTACTTTGTGAAGATGTACACTTGGGTTGGTTCTGTTCGTAATGTATTTTCTATTCTCTGACTCTAAAGGTATTGATGCCCCAACTGAATCCTTCAATCGTTGGTTAATGGAAAGGAAGGTGTGTGACCAAGGCAATGACCCGATGTTACCGAGCAATTGTGTCCCAGAAGTGTCACAGTCAATGTATCGAGAGATCATGAATGACATCCCAGTTAAACTGCATAATCCAAAATATTCTGGAGATATCAAAAGACAACTTTTTAAATATGCGGAGGCGGCTAAAAAGATGATCGAATCAAAGTAAGAACAACAAACATTTTTCTGATATTTTTAAATTTGTTTTTATATTTTGATTGACATTGTATTAAAGTGAAGTCTTCATTTTCTTCATATTATGATTGGATGGGTTTTTTTTTTATTTAATTGTTATTATGTTCGCTATCACAGAGTTGTATTTATCCAGAAAAAAGATTTGAATAAAATTTCAAGGACAAAATCATTGTAGTTGGAATTTCATCTTCCTTCAAATGACAGAGAAATCATGAAGTTGGAAATTAATCTTCCTTCATACAGCGAAGTGCTATGTGCTAAATTTAAGCGTGATGTTGGAAATTCATCTTCCTTCATATGGCAAACTATGTGCTGAATTTAAAATTCATCTTTTTTCAGACGACAAAAAAAGTGTGAAGTTGGAAATAGCAGTTAGGTTGTTCTATTTCTGAATTGTTACTTTGGGATTTGTTTTAAAGATGTCATTATTGTAAGCAACATCTTGTGAAACAAGAAAATTATATCTTCCAAAAAATGAGTGCACACAATTAAATTCTTATTCAATATATGATTTATTTAATGTAATCCATAATCATAACTATTGTTGCACAAGATTCAATTTCAAAGTAATTTTGTATCATTTAGCTTTTTACATACAAAGAAACAAAATATGGAAGAATTTGATAATATTTTATATATAAAGAAATGTCAATCAGATTCTTAAACTTAGACCTAAATAGCGTTGCATCTAGCAAATCGATATGTGATTTACTGTATTATACAGCAAATTGATATGTGACTTACAATGATTTATTGTAATTTTTCAAACTGGGTTTTTCAAAAACAAAATTTTGGTATTCAAATCAGTTTCATCAATTACATATTATATTTATTTGAAGATTTCTTTTGGTGACAAAATTTTCAAAATCTTCTATTTGTTTTTTTTTTTTTTTTTTTGGATAATCAACAAAGATAATTAATAGTATCAAAAAATCGCTAGGTAAAGTTTTCATTTCAAATACATAGTATGCACATATTTTCTTTTACATGGACATTAATTATTATAAATTACAAAAAATAGTTAAAAATTGAAATTCGCAACTTTATTGATGCCTCAGTGGATTGCTTAGTTAAAACAATAAATACATAAAAAACATACTCGTTTTCTACTAAATGTTTACAGTTGTGATAACTGTTACATTTCTTACTAAAATAACAACTTTTTGTCTGTTTCTTTCACCTATGAGAAATATGCATAAACAATTTTTGACAGTCTGCACATATTCTCCATCACCTATGTCTTAATTATCTAGTTAATAAAAAGAAAGAAAAAAGAAAGAAAGCACAAATAACATAAACGGTTGATATTTTAAGATTTTATGAAAAATTTCAACTTTCTATGTTGCCTGATTGATTTTGCTCACTACACTTAGAGACACAAGTTAGGAATTTGAAATCCCGGCAGGACTGTATTTATTTTCTTCTTTTATTTTTTTTCTAAATTTTAAACTACAATATTAAGCAAATGTTTCATTTTTCCTTTTTTTGCTTTTTGTATTCTATGTAGTTTGCGGGAATTAGGACGCCGGGTAAACCTTAATAAATCGGCATTGAAAATGCAGTTCTTAGCCTCTTATTTATTATAAAGTTAAGAGTAAAAAAGAACAAATTCGAAGGTAATTATGTGATTTAATTTTCATCATTTTATAAGATGTCCGAAAAATTAAAAATTTACAATATTTAATTGTGCTGGGCAATGAAAAACAAAAATTAAAATATAAATACTCCCGGGTATTGCTGGGCTGGGATAGCTAGTAACAAATAAAAATTGTTTTATTATTAGTTGATAAAATTCTACTACAATTTTGCGTACTGAAAAATATTAAATGAACTTATAAGAGGTTAATGTGATACTACAAACTCGTAGAAGCTTCCTAGCTTCCCTAGACCAGAGCACCTTGTATTATACTATAGCCCAATCCTCCCCATATACGACCACCACACTTACGCTAAGTTGATTTACTTTTTAGACAATCCGGTGGTCTGGAAAGCTACATATAAACTAATGATGATTTAGACAAATAGAAATTAGTGTTTAGTTGAAAGCTGACATCATTTTGTTGTCTTTGTATTAACTTCAAGCAGTGGAAAAGAGAGCCTGAATTTGATGAAAATACATAATTGATTTATAATCAAGTTGACAAGTCTCTTCTGTTGAGTTACTAACTGCAACAATGTTAGAAACACTTTGCCCCTTCCAGAACTCATAGAAAATTACACAATGCAGCAGTTATTTTGTTTTTACTTATGACTATATTCTTAGCACCCTAATGATTCCAATGTTATAACTCCGAAAGGAATAAACTGGAATGGCTATATATTATAGGTTTAAGGGACTAGTTCAAGCAATACAAGTTATGGGTCAACATTAGAGGTCAGAGATGAGCTAACTTCCAAAGCTCAGCAACACATCTTAAGCAACTATTTTGTATACAATCACATGATTTAAATCATAAATACATTCTATAAAAAACCTGCTGAAAATTTAATTATAAATAAAATTTAGCAAATATTGCATTGATATTCAGTATATCTCTAAATATATATATATATATATATTTATTTATTTATTTATTTATTTACCACATATTAATAGATGATTTTCAGTATACACTCTTTTCATCTGGTAAGTTTTTATATAGAATTTTTTGCTTAAACTCTTGATAAATACAGCAGTTGCTTGGTAAGTCACTCTTCACTCACTTCAAGCACCCAAGACTTGTGGGCTGGGACTTTAGAATACACCAACTGCAGCTGATTTAACTTCCCTATTAATGAGTCTGTCTGTTCACTGTAGGTGGCAGCCCATGATGCCTCATTCATGAAATGCATAATTCATTTCTAAAACAATTGCCAGAACATTCCTTAAAATATCTGTTACAGATTTATAATAACATATAGATTGCTAGCATCTTGAAAATATGAAAATAGTTATCTATATGAAGAAAAAAAAATTTTTTTAATGAACTTTAAATAAAATAAAAAAATAAAATCTTAAAAATGTCAAATTGCTTAAATTTAAAAACTATGTAAAATTTAAATTTTTAACATATTTCAGCATTGAATAACTCAAAAAGGGTTCATTTGTAGTAATCAATCATCTAATTACTAACCTCTTAGTTTCCATTGCTCCCGGGTTCATCTTGATCCGGCTGGTGATGCATGTCAGGCTCTCATCTCCAGGTAAAATTGAATCTCATTTGCAGACTATTTACAAAATATGTGACCGCAGGCATATTTGAAGATATTAGGAACTTGAAGCATGAAAACTTTTACCAAAATAACTAAATTAACATTAAATAAACTGAAAAAGGGTTGATATGCCGTAAAACATATAAACTAAACCATCCAATTATTATGATGGCCATTTAAAAGAAAATATTTCTTTTTAAAAAAATAGATCTGTTGACCCATTGGATTTTTTTGCTAATATATTATTATATATAACAAATTGCCAAATCAGATTAAAAACATTTTAAGGTAGAATTAGATGAATTCAGAAATATTGGTGGTACTTATCCGGTTTACAAGCCAATCTCTGGCAACTTTACATACACACATTCTAATAAGGTTATGTGAGCAGCTAAAGTAAGGACTGCCAAATGATTAATTCAAGATGTGCACACTCTTCCCCATGTTAAGAATGACTTTCTATTTACAAAGCCATTCTTAACATGGGGATTTCACATTGACGCAACGTGTTGAAAGTCATTTTCAGTTTAAAAAGTTTTCTTGATTTAGTGAATTTCACACTTTTATTGAAACTTATTTTCTGACAGCTGGTTGGCTAATTATTTTGGTGTATTCCTGCCGCCGGAAAATGCTGATGCAATGTTGTTGGAGATAGGTTGTAAACTGGATATAAGTATCATTGATGAAAAAAGAAATTAAGAGAGCATTTTCAGTAACTATCAAATGAAATATTTAACAGAATATGATGATGATGATCATCATCATTGTCATATTCAGTTTAATGCCCATTTTACATGCTGGCATGTGTTGGATAGTCTTTAGAGGTTGACTTTCAAAGTAACCTATCTTTGGCCAGATGCCAGATTTTTATTTATCCCTATTTCTCTCAATTCTATATTTCTCATTTTCTCTCCGGTTTTCCTTGGCATTGCTCTGTGAACTGAAGTGTTACTTAACTGTTCTACATCTACTAACCCAAGAACTCTTATCCATTCTTTCAACATGGCCATACCATTACAGTCTACTCCCTTGTACATATCTCCCTATATTGATATTGCATTAATAATGTACATGTGCTGTGCAATGTTTTTTAAGGTTTAACAGGCATAAAAAATAATAATAATAATAATAATAGTAACAACAAGTAATAATTTAGTAATTGCTTTTGTCTTTTGTTTTCCAGAAAAGTCTCTTCTGACAGCAGGAAAGTTGTGAAATGGAATGTTGAAGGCATGTTTACTTGGCTCCGTAAACCACAAAATGCCTCATTTGATGAATATCTGGTAAGCAATAACTCGTTCATTCTCTAATCTATATAATTATAAAACTCTGCACTTTCCACCCTTCCTTGACTCTTGTGTACCAAAAACACACTCTTATATATATATATATATATATATATATATATATATATATATATATAAATGTTTATACAATAACTGTTGCTTTTACAGCAGCATTGCTTCTAACAACGCCTTTATCAGATGATGATTCTGGGTTCAGGCATGATTTCGGGGCTGAAGCATCATTACCACTAGCCCAGAGTACCCTAGCAGTATCTCACGATACCACCAAACTTTTATGATGCAGATAAAGCCTTGTCTTATATTTCCTTTATGTATTTTTTCATGTCTGATGGAGAGCGACCAAGATTATCAGAGAACGTGGAGGTTGAGTTCGCAATAAAACCTTGGCATCCGGCTTTGATAGGAAATACAATCGTTTTCAAGCCATTTTTTATACATTTTTCTTGTAGATCTGCATACTTTTCCAACTCCAAATTTTCCTCGAATGGAATCGTAAATTCAATGAAAAAAACATTTTTCAAATTAATGGACCAAATGACGATATCCGGACGCAGTTCTGTTAACGTTATTTCAGTTTGAAATATGAGCTGGCATTCTAAGTCGAATGCAATGCGCCAGTCTGTTCAGTCATCAAACAATGATGATCTTTGCCTATTTCTACATAAAGATTTGGAATTATTTCCTTGTTAACAAAGTGAATTGCTCTACTGGTGATATTTTGAGCATTATTGGCAGTGTTTATATATATATATATATAATGGTTGTATAGTTTGGTTTCCTAGATGTAGATCCACTAAAACCCATGTGTTTATTAAAGAATGCTCAATGGAGGACAGAGCAGCTATTATCAATTATTATACAAATTTTATTGGTTACATATGTGCATACATGTTTCAGTAGAATCTCAATTTGGAACAAAGATATCATATTTAAAAATCATGTAAATTGATCCAATAGTTTTTTTTTTAATATAGAAATTCATTTTTTATGACTTTTAGTGGTTTTAAGTAAGTTGTATGTATTATTTTAAGGCTGATTTTGATCTCAATAGGTCGAATTAGGTTGGTTCCCCATTATTTATAAAATAATGGTGGATCAAAATATAGTACCTCGGCTTTGTAATAACATTTGAATTTTTTTAGTAAAAAAAAAAAAACCTGCTTTATCAATTTGTTATTTTGAATATAACATCTTCGTTCCGTAACAAGTACATGTATCATAAAGATTTGTTTATCTTTTCATTATTTTTGATTTCTAATTAAGTTGAATTCTAAATAAAAACCATCAGTTGTCTTATATTTTAAAAATTAATTGTGTGGTTCCGCGAAGGTAAGCCAGCCCTTTCTTTCTCACTGTCATGATACTCATTCTGATTGTGGGGCCTTGACAGAGTCCCGTGTTGTTATTTTTCGTCACTACCTCCCTGTGCCGGAAGTAGGTAATTTGCACGCCTGCTGTCTTCCTTGGATGTGGTAGCTGTTTCGCATGCTCTCTCTCTCTGGAATCGAACCCCGATTCCCCGTTAACCATAGTACCCACGGTAGGCACTTAACCGATCGTCGACAGTTCATAGGGCGGACCCTCAAGAGACCTGTCGCCAGGCGTGAAAGCCTATGTGATCGACCAGTGAGTTATCCAGAGTCAGCAAAGTGGAGCATGCCACCCCATGAGCCCTGCCACCGAACGAACCACGAGGGAACGCCGACGACGGGAGGACGGAATGACGGGCATCGGTCTCAGTCTAATATGTAGCGCTGCGACCCGGAACGGGCGACGCGGGTGCCAGCGCGCCGACCGATCACAGCCTGTGTCACATGTATTAGCTCTAGAATTGCCACAGTTATCGATTGCCTCCGAGGAGGAACGGTCCCGAGGATTAGGTCCGCTTCCTGAACCATTTGCAGTTTCGCCCGTTCTAATCTGTGGCGTGAACTTACACTTGCATGGCTTAAGCTTTAAAACAAGCATATGATTACTGGTAGGACCAACCAGGCATCACTGAGCGGTTTTCAGACTCTGAAAATCTCTGTGTCTGACGACGGGCTGGTTTGCCGTTTGTGGCCCCCTACGTCGACACTGGGACTAAGATGGAAACAACAACATCATCGCACACACGCGATTGAGCAAGGCGGCGTTGAGGTCGCATGGGGTGCTTTCTGTCATTGTTGACATCATCATAGCTGTTGTCAGCGGGGTTGCATAGGGCAGTGGCGGCATCGTACCCGTCTTTGTGTTCGGAAAACTGAGGAGAGACAATGTGCACATGGCGTGTTCTCGTAAGCGCCTCCTCGGTCCGATTTTTTTATTTTTCAGGTTTTTCTATTTTCGTTCGTGCGCAGCTGTGGCGGCTGCGTGCAAGGTGAGGCACGGCAGCATCAAAGGCGATGGTGGTGGCAGCGAACGTAGAGAGTGTGGCGGACTGGGTGAACAGCAATGTCGACCACAGATAGTGGCGACAATGACGACATCGACGACCGGTCCCCTTTTCACAATAGCATCGGGTGAAAATGAATACGTCCAATTTGAGCACCGAGTTGCGAGCGGAGACTGTCAGCGCAAATATCGATCACTGATGGGAGCGCTTCGCTGGACGGAGGAGATAAAGATTACTCATCCGGCAGCCATGCAAATCGACGGTATGGGAACAAACAAGAAGAGAAACAACTTGATCGGCAGCAGGGACTGTGGACGGTGAAAACGATTAAGCGACTGCGACGACGACTGCTCACTTGGTCCTTCGACGTTAGGAAGGTGGAGGTGGCGTTACCACTGTCCGCGTGTCGGAAGATGCGGCAGTCGTCGACACCTATGTGTTGTCGGACAAGAAATCGCTGCAGCACATGTACCGCGAGCAGTACGTCCAAGGTTTTGCCAGTTGGAAAGTTAAGAAATTGGTGGCAGGATATGTTCATGGCGACAGCGGGAGCGGCTGTGACATCGGACGCTGGCAAGAGGCAGTGGCGCATGCTGCTGCCACTGCGGTGACTTCCAGGAAGCGAGAGCATTGAACGGAGGAGCGTACAAGGATCATGTAGAAGGCAGGGTCGGCATTCTCCATCTTCTCCCCGGCTTTTCTGTTCGACGGGGGCAGAGAATGGTGGCATTTCTCCCTAATCCGGAGGATTAATCGGTCGCACAGCGATTGGTCGTTCGGCCGGTCATCTCACAAGATTCGCAAAAAGAGGCACGTGCAGCGAGAGGCAGACAATGACAGCGGCGGCTGAGGGGGCGGCTACTAAGGTGGAAGAAGCTGCAGTAAGCGCATTGGCAAAAGGGTGGATCGCAGTGGATGCGGGTACCACGACGACTTATGGAACTAGGAAGGAGCCAAAGTTCGACAACATCATTCAACACGTCCACGTCTAGGTCCACGAGCACGTATGACATGTGCCACATACCACGATTGCAGAGGCAGCTGCGCCGATGACGACGATGAGCAGGTGCACGGACGGCAGGAATGAAGGCGGGAGCAGAATAAGGGGGGTGGGCGGCGACAGGGATAAATGCAGCAGCCCTAGTCGGCGGGCTGTACTTTCTGACGCCTGTACGACAAGCCCAAGAAGTGATCTGGGCCACCACGATGTAACGAGTCGCTGTCTATGATGCCCCGACACACCGAAGTGTGCTTCCTACCGAACATTGTTTTTAAAACTTTCAAGTTGTCTAAGCCCAGAAGTGATGGTTGTATGCGTTCAGACCCCGCTCCGACACCGAAAAAAAAGCGCGATTATACGAAGCGACATTTCTGGTCGCCGATTTTCCGATTTTACGCCGGGACTTTGTCAGTTTTTTCTCCTCTCGCTCTGCACCGGTAGCGGTAGGCGCGGCAGAGACAGCGCCCTAGGGGAAGACTGGCACTTTGCAGATGTGTACAGTGTAGTTAGGCACCGCAGTGCTTGCCCAACGCCAACACCATGCGTATGGTGTCGCTAGGCATTGCCGGGAGCCTTGCAGAACTGCCTACTGTTGGTAGGCGTCTAGAAGTGCGCGGTCGACGCCGACGAGGCTCCCCACCCCGCGGGGCCCGATGGGCTTACTGCCCCAGGCACTCATGCCGCCTGCAACTGCCTACCGCAACCCTCGGTTGGGCTCTCGGCGAAGGCATCCCACCTATATAATGTAGAAAAAACCTGGAGGTTGTCAAATCCCAGAAGTGGTGGTTGTAGGCGTCCAGACCGCGCTCTGGCACGGGAACGAGGTTCCCCCCCCCCCAAAAAAAAAGCGCGATTATACAGACCAACATTTCAGGTCGCCTATTTTCCAATTTGACGCCTACTGCCACCTGAGAGTGGCAGTAGGCGTCGCAAAGTGCCTTCTCGACGTGTAGGCAAACCGGAACTTTATCAGCCTATGATGGCGTGCCAGTTGATCCGGGGGCCACAGAAACGCTTCTGGGGGGCGCCGGGTGTCGCCGCGAATCCGCTGGATGCCTTCTGCAACCAGTACTGTTGCTAGGTACCGCCGGGAGCCTCGCTGACTTGCCCGATGTCGGTAGGCATCTGAAAGTGCCCGATTGACACCGATGAGCTCCCCCACTCGCTGACCAGTGGCCGGCCGCCCCCTGGGGCCCGACCAGAGTGCCTCCCCTATTTTTGGTCGTCCGATTTTCCAACTTTGTGCCTACCGCTACCTGCACGTGGTGGTAGGCGTCACAAAGTGCTTTCTCGACGCCTAGACACACCGGGATTTTATTGATCCTTGACGACTCAAAGGTTGCCCCAGGTGCCGCCGAGGACGCGTCAGAGGGTGCCTGGCGTCGCTGGGGATCCGCCTGACGCCCTTCCACACCATATGGTTACGCTAGGCGTAACTGGGGGCCTTGTTGACTTGCCCAGTGTTGGTAGGCGTCTGGAAGTGCCCGATCGATGGCGATGATGTCCTCCACCCACCAACCTGGCTGAAGAGGCAACACACGCACCTTGAGAGAGTCACAGTTACTCCCGCCATTGGCCCTTGGTCTGCCAATCGGTGTGTATCGACAGGTGTTCAGTGTTTATTTTTTCTTCTCGCTCACTCGTCATCGTCGTTGCCATCAACAACACATCATGGCTTGCCTGCTAGGCGTCTGGCTGAAGAAGCAACACGTGCACCTTAAGAGAGTCACAGTTACTCCCACCGTTGGCCCTTGGTCTGCCAGTCGGTGTGTTTCGGCGTGTGTTCGGTGTTTATTTCTTCTTGCTCGCTCGTCATCGTCATCCACAACACATCACGATTATCCATAGACACATGTTTTGTTGTTTATCACTCATCAGTGTAATTGAACTGAACAAGATTTGTAACCAAGCCTCCACAGTCTGAAATCTGGTGCTCTACTACTGAGCCGATCTCTGCTAGTGCTGAAATATATTCCTTTTTTAAAGATGTTATTTTTTTATTTATTCTGTTTGCAATACTTTTGAACAAATTTAATTACTTATATGGAGAAGCACTTTTGTCTTAATGCTAGTTGGGAATAATTTGATGGCCCCAGATAGCTAGTGACATACATATATTTTAAAATTAATTATCCATGGACACATGTTTCATTGTTTACAGTCCAATGACTCAGTGTTGTTTTTATATGTATATATACTAGCTTATACTCAGGAGTCTTTTTATTTTTATTTAGGTTTTTTGATTTTATTTTTAACTATGCAATTTATTTTGCTTGTTGTTGTTTTTTTTTACTAAATTATTATTTTTAAAATAAAATTTTGAAAGTTAAATTTAATTATTATTATGTGATTTGATTATTAACTTATTTATTGGACAAATTTATTAAGAAAATACAACTAATTTCGTCAATATAATGTTGTTTTAATCTCTATAAATTATTGGCTGTAAATAGATTCCAAAGCTTTCAATCTTTTAATATGAATTTCTATTCTACAGAAAGTGCTATCAATTTCCTTTCAGAATTAGAATGTTGACAAAATAATTATTTTTTAAAGATTAAAATGTTTTTGTTTTTTTTTGTGATTGAATCAGTTTCTCTCTCTTAAAAATAAAGAAAAATTTTTTTATTTATTATACATTTTTTACCCCCTCCTCAATATTTGATTTTTTAAATCAGATAATTAAGCTTAATATTGTTCTACAAATATTAGTGCTGCTATTACAACTGCAAAATTCAAAATGATGTATAAAAAAATGATTTGAGGGAGTAGAAGTAGTAATAGTCTTCGTGTTGATCGCTAGTTCTTTGTAAGAATAAAATAGCTGAATTGTTTATGAATAAATCAAATTGTATAATAATGGAATTTAATTTTTAAATGGAATTATTTTTTTGATAGGATTTTAAAAAGTTGTTTGCTGTGGAGGGGTATTCACTGGCTGGTTTGCTTGGTCACAGTGTGTGTGTGTGTGTGTGTGTGTGTGTGTGTGTGTGTATATGTTTGGGATAGGTCTTTGTTTTTAATGTACAATTTTGAGCTGGATGTCAACTTGTTGAAATTGAAAATCAAGTCAGTAACCCTAGAAGTAAATTGATTAGAAAAGACTCCAATATACATCCAATATAACCTACAATATAAAAATATTTGTAAATAAAACCATGTGTTATGTTAAAATCCAAACATCCATTGAATTAGAAAATAATTAGAATAAATAATTAATTAGTGAGATGTCCTTTAGCAAAGCAACTTGCAACTTGGATTGCATACATATGATCAGTATATTAGAGGGATATTTTGTGAATTTGAATTGTTAGTATGAGTATGACATAATCACAGTGACACATTGTTCTTGTTAGATCAACAAAGTTAATTGTTGGGGAGCCTGAAGATGAGTGACTGATTTGGAATACTAAGCACTGTAGATAGCTTCTAGAATGTATATGCAATGGGGTCCGTTTCTGAATTTTATATTCTCTGTAAAATTTTTCTTTCAAAGGAGGATAGCATTGTTTGCCCAGAGCTAATACCACAGAAGGTATTATTGGTTCGGTTAGTGTGATAGATGATGCAATTATATGTATATATATATATATATATATATATATGATAAAATATACAGATAATTAAATTATTAAATTTAATAGACTCTATCTCATATTTAAAGTTACATTTTTTTTCATTGAAAATCTGCAGATCGAATGAACTCATTTTAAGAGATTTTCTAATTTCTTGCTATAAGTTGTAAATATTTTAATGTTTAAAATGAAAATCCATTTAATTTGATTAAAATTTACTTATAAAATTTTTTTTATGAGAAAAAAATACATCTTGAATTTCTCATTTTATAATTTTAACACTTTTATTTATGTTAATTCCTGAATATTTATTGAATGTTTTCTTCTTTCATTTACTAAACCGTTTTACCAACATATTTGAATCAAGTTTAAAGGTATTATTGACTGCATTTTAAACTTATATTATAATTGTTTATGTCATACAGGACCGCCTTGCCCACTTAAAGCGCCAGTGCCAGCCACACCTTACAGAAGCAGCAAAGTCCTCAGTGGAAGGAATTTGCAGCAAGGTTTACCACTTGTCGTGTGATATAGTCCAGAGGCTCCATGAGAAACACTGGGAATTGTTAAAGGAACATGGCATTCAAGGTATATATACATGTATATATATATATATATATATATATCTACATATGTAAAGTTAGGTGTGTGTATATATTTATATATATATTATGATTGTGTGGGGTAAACTCCAAAACTAATAAACAAATCATGAATTTTTGGGTGCAACTATTAGGCATGAGGATGAGTAATGTGGACTGCATTTATTTATATTAGGTTTTATGTAGATGAGGCTGAAAGCCCTTCCTGAAAATTCAGATACCTCCAATGTTTATGAAATTTGAATCACATTTGTTGGTATTGAAAAATATAAATAAATATAACCACACAAATTAATAAATATTCCCTGAATTTCAATTTTTTTTAGTGTTTTAAAGGGTTCTTAAGGGGCATAATATGGGCACAAAATCTCATTTAAAAATTCATATATTTCATAAAATTTGATTCCTTCAGACTACAGTGCAATGACAAATCCATGCTTTGATGGATCTGCAAATGTGAAATCTGTACAGTAAATCAATTTTACAATATATATTATAAATTGATCATAATTTTCTTTAGTAATAATTCTCTCCCTTATTAAATAATAAACTGAAAATTATGCCAAAAATGCAGCTTGAAAACGAAAACCGAAATTGCAAAAACACGAGGAAGAAAAATAGTAAAAAAATTTAATGTTCTTTTTATATGAATCAGCCGGTTATTTTTTAACTTTCTTGATTCTGTTATTGGCACTGTTTTTCCTGATTCCTTTTCTAGAATCAGGTACTTACATGAGGGACCATGTGAAGGTTGTCAAAATCCAAAGTAAAAGCGGTACTATGGATCCGGCAGAATTCAAACATGGCATGCCAAGTTGTCAATTTGCGCTGGTATTAACTTCATTACGGTCACTTCCTAATGCTTAATTATGAAACTATTAAAGTTGATTTTAAATAGTTTTGCAAGACCATACCGTCCCTCTCAACCGTCGACTTCAATACTGTTTGCCATTGTTTTCTATTCTTCATCTCTTCTTGTTTTGACTGTGTCGTCATTTCTCACATTGGCAATTGCCAAGAGGGCGAGTACTCGTTTACAAGTATAAACATAAAATAAAACAATGCAAACTCGCAAGAGAAAACACAACTCTGATATATCATGTATAGATCAATTGTGTTCGGAGTGTGTGTGTGATAAAGGACCTCCAAATATTGCCTGTTAAGACATCTTTGTCTTTCAGTTGATCAGTTCATCTTCTTGATCTGCTCTGAGCCGCAAACTGTTGCGAATTGATCCAAGCTGGAAAACTGTCCGTAAACTAATTCTGACTCCTAAATTTATTGACTCAAAATCGGGACTCCTATTAAAGAGTGACTAATAAGGGGAAAATGATTTGTCCTCTTAGGCAATCCAAGCTGACCACTCAACCCATTTCTGACCATTTTTATGTATCTTGGTGAATCATTTCTAACTATTGCCACATCTTTTTTTTTTTTTTTTACTTCTCAGGATTTTTCCTTTTCTTTATGAATCACTTCCTAATGCTCTAGGGGAGGCGTCCATAGTGCCACAGTTTTAAACCAAAAGTATCCTTTTATTTTCCCATAATAATTTTAAAGTTTTTTCACTGTATGAACAGCTATACAAACATTTATGCTTTCATTTAATTCACTGAAAAAAATGTTCAAACTTTTTACTAATGTTGTATTTGTTTCAGCTCTCGTAACTTTGAACAACTTAGTTTTCTATGAAGATAAAATGTTGATTTGTTTCAGTTTTGATTTCCATCAATGATAATCTGATTTTTTCTATTTGTAGAGATACATAATCCGACAAGTCCGCCTACTAAACGCAAAGTCATGTGTTATCCTGTTGTAATGGCTGTTCCTGCTCCCCGATTATCACAAGTTGAAGTGCAGACTGATAATGATGTTACAAATTTGAGATATAATGTTGAAAAACAGAAGATTAACACGTCACATTTTCATAAACTGGTAAGCTGCTTTTTTTTTTACTTTAGGAATCAAACGTTTTTTTAGAATGCGTTACTGTTACTTTTATTACGTTTGAGAAGAGAAAAAAGATACATGTTTTGCTCGCAACATTCAACATTGAATGGCATTTCCTTAACCTTTTCCCTACCATTATTCCTTAAATGAAACATATTTTTTGAATATATACCAGTAAAAAAAAACAAAAAAAACATTAATATATACAAGTAATAAGTATAGAGATAGATATACATTAATATATAGTAATAATTAGTATTAGTAATAAAATGGTGATATTTATAACTAGAAATACAAAAGTAGGTTTAAGGCTCCTAAAATTTATACTAGAATTGTCCGCAAGGACCCGTGGCGCAGTGGTTAGAGTACTGGGAAAAATCAATTGTAAAAGTGATATTCTCCTGAAGGTTGAAGGTTCAATCCTCAGTGTGGGCGACCGAAATATACATTTGCGAATTACTTAGGACCGCTACCCAGTCATGGCTGATAGAACAAGAACATGCTACCCCCGTGAAGTAAATAAAAGGTTCCGCTCGAAATTCCATTCAAATTCCTGAGTTTGACAGAAACATTCCTGAGTTCGACAAGATACACCTGAAGATGTGAAAAAGTAGTCCAATGACCAATCCTCATCTCAAAAATTCAGAAACGTCATAATTTTTGAAGTTGTGTATAAGTCATAATTTTATTCCAAATTTGATTATCACATATTTGCACTAAACTGATTTCAATAGTTCATGTATATTGCTTTCACATAAACCGCAGAAAATCATAATATATGATAAACTTATATTTAAAATAAAAGAAGGAGAGAAAAAAAACATGGCATCATTGAAATTCATGTTGAAGCAAAGGTTGCATAATCACTAACCGTTACAATTTTCTTATGCATTAATTTTGAAAATTTGCTGAGTCATCTTTCGAAAATGATATTATTTCTCTTAAAATTATGGTGCCGGTTGTGCGGAGAGAAATGAAACCCGGCATCATTGAAATTCATGTTGAAGCAAAGGTTGCAGAATCTCTAACCGTTACAATTTATTTATGTATTATTTTTGAAAATTTGCTGAGTCATCTTCCAGAAATAGTATTATTTCTCTTAAAATTATGGTGTCGGTTGTGAGGAGATAAAAGAAACATGGTATTATTGAAATGACATATTTTTGCTTAAAATTATAGTGTTGGGGGTAGTTTTGGTGGGATAAGAAACACAGTAATGACGAATTTTATGGTGAAGCAAGGGTTGCCTAATCACTAATCAAGACAATGTATTTATTTGAAAATCCTAATGATTCATCTTCTAATAACTTCATTTTTCTTAAAATCATGATGACCTAGGTGGGAAGAGAAATTAGTTCATATATGTTGTAAAATATCTGTCGAGAGTATGTGTACATGTTTTATATATGTATTTACATTACCCATCTGAGGTTAGGTAAAATTATTTTAAATATGTGTTGCACATTAACCATCCTAGGAAAGAAAAAATTATTTCATATACGTGCTGTAAATTTCCTGTCCTAGGGAAAATACAATTATTTCATACATATGTTGCGTAATATCAATCCTAGGGTAGGTAAAATATTCTTTTGCTTGAGATAGTAAATGATACATAGACATCAAAAATTCCTCTATCCTAAGAATAACAGGTATATTAAAAATTAACTTCAATTTTTTTGTTGTTTTATACGGTTCCAAGCGACGCCAAGTAGCCCTGCTGGTTCATATATAAATCAGTAAATATGGACTTATCGTTAAATATAACCAGGATGGTAAAATTTCTTTGATAATTTTGAGAAATGTCTCTCTTTTTCAGAGAAAACAAACCAAAAGTATGCCATAGAAATGGAACAGTGAATAAAAATTCAGGACAGCTGTCATGCAGACAAATAACGGGGGCAGTGAATTTATTAAAATTTATTTTTTATTTTTGAGTTGTAAGTCATTTTTGTTTCAGAAGCGAAGAGAAATTTTGTTCCAAACGAAATGGTAGTTTCAATCCAGAGAAGCTTTGAATTGTAAAATCTTGAAGATGAAAAATAGAGTTTCTGGTAGCTAGCCAATCCAAAAAAGCCTTAAGATGAAGAACAGTGTTCTTTCCTGTGTGAAAAAAACGAAAAGTTATGTGCAGAAATTCTTAAGAGTTTATTTTATGAAGTTATTCCACTTTCTGATTGGTTGGTAGCAGAGCGTGATTCCATCTGATTGGTCGGTTCTTATCACCCATGTTTATAAGTAGAACTTTCCAATTTTTTGTCATCAAACCCTCACACTTATACAAAAAAAATATTGCAATATTTATATTATACAACTTTTTGTTAATTTAATTATTTATTTGTTATTAATATTGTTATTTTTAATATTTTCTTTTATATATGTTTATTGTTTAGGAATTTAAACATGTGCCTAAAAATATATATGAAAATCATAAAACGTGATCAAAGTGAAATAAGTACTATAATTGGCATAGATGATCACCAGATAAATTAACTGGTTAATTGGGGAGAGGAAAATTAATGTTTTTCACTTTTTTACTAACTTAAACTAACTTAAAGGGGACTCTAATTGAACACTCAAATATCTATGTATCTCATGTAGAGATCATGTGTTAGCCTCCAGAAAAGGGCCCTTTGATTTCTGAGAACTTGCACTGAATTAATATAAAAAAATAAGTAAATATCCATTGGGTTTTATTATAGAATAGTGTATATAAATATTCTGTAATATCAATGTGGTTTATTCAGTATGTAAGATCATAAGCAGCTGATTCCAAATATTATATAAAAAGTAAAAATTATTGATGTATAATAGCAATAAATGTTAGGATTAAAGTAATTTTCATAAACATGATTTAAATAGTTCATTGTTTAAAAGGAAATAATTTTTATTGTGATATAAAAAATGTTCCTTTTTGTCTGATGGAATTAGTAATCAAGCAGCAATATAATAATTGCAAATGTATATTTTAATTTTTAATACTCTTTAAATAATTACCATATTTATACATTAACATATTTGGAAATTAAATTGTAACAAAAGGGTAAATTAACTATCAAGGAAATCTTAATTATGTATTAATTATGTAGAAAAAAAAACTTCCAGTATAATTTTCATTTATCCATTAATGATTCTGATTGCAACAATTTTTAAATCCTTTAAAAATTATTTTCGAGGAATATTTGTGCTAGATAGAGACTGACGCAATGCATTAATACAGCATATAATAGTCACAAACATATAATATTTTAATTTTTAATACTCTTTAAATAATTATCATATTTATAGATTAGCATAATTGGAAATTATTTTTTGACGAGAGAGCAAATTAACTTTAAAGGAAATCTTAATCATCTTTGAGTATAATTTTCATTTGATCCTGCATGCAACAAATAATTTTAAAATCCTTTTAATATTATTTTCAAAGAATATTTGTGCTAGAGACTGCAACAATGCATTAATTTGCATTTTTTTACATCTTTTAACTGACCAATATTTTGTTATGAATCTCTTCGTCAAAGGAAAATTAAGAATTGTGATCAAAGCTTATTGTTGTTAGTGGATACATGATTTCAGATCAACATTTTAAATGAAGACAATCTAATTGTTGGTTCAAGAGATTATTGCTAAAATATTGTCGTTGTTGTGATAACGATTTATTTGAATTTAACTTTTTTCTCTTTATTAAAATTATAATGATCTTATTAACCATTTCCATATTTATTTCAGGAACAACTTTACAGTTTGCATTGTCGAGATGACCCTAAATTTGAAAACTTCTTGGCCAGAGTTTGGTGCTTGTTGCGTAGATACGAAGTAAGTTTAATCTTGTAAATATAAAATTGAGGTATTGTTGCTGTTTTCATATAAAAGAAACAAAATTAAGAATTTTGTATTGTTTTTAATTAAACAACTTGCAGCACCTGCGAATTTATATTGTATCCAAAATAATTTTGTCATGTTTTCTGGGAACAAAGTTCAGTCTATTATATAACTGTAATATTAAGCTGTACGATTACATTATATCTAACAAATGCAACATGGACTGTTTTTTTTATATCTCTTGGTATTATAATATTTTCTAAATGTTAGCCTGTATCCACTAGGCATTATCCAGAAATCTCTATACTTTTATTTTTGTTTTACTATTTTTTTTTTGAATATGCTGTTTTTCTTATCAATTTCTTTTTTTTTTGTTTTTGGTTGGGATTTTGAAATTCAAATATAATTTTACTATATCGTTCTGATATTAAATTATTAATTAAATTCATTATAAAACCATTATTAATTTTCTTAATGTTTTAATCTCCATTTATATAATGATTGAATGTAAATAACTTCTAAAACTTTTAATACATAAGGATTTGGTAAAAAATTTAAAGCCTGCTTAGATGACTCCGGTTCAACAATTTAAACGTTGTATTTATTGATACAAGGTCTGTTTAATATGAGGGAAACTAATTCTTTTAAAAGGGCACTTTGGAAAAGTATAAAAAGTTGGCATTTCCAGTTAGTAGAGATCAATCTGTGATATAAAGAGCAGTTCTATGTTTGTATGTCTGGCTAAAACTAAAAAAAGATAGAAAACAATCCTCCACCTTACACACATGCAAAATTGATATTTTTTGATTGGTGTTGCCCGGACAATATCGAAAATTTAGAAAAAAATATTCATTCTTTGAACCTGAATTGGCACAAATTTTGCCAAGGGACTATTTTTCCAGTCATTTTATGTACTAAATGAAGGGAAGTAACTCTAACATTTTTCATCAAGGAGTTAATTCCCTTATGTCAATTCATTCCTTGAGGAATCTATAAATATGAGTGGTGTATATATGTATATCCAGAGAGAGAAAGAGAGAGAGAGAGGGGAATAGGTTGGGCACAGAAGAAAGGTGGTAAGGAGAGATAGTGAAAACAGAGGAAAGGAAAGAGAGTAGCTAGCAGTTTTAATAGAAATATATTACACTTTTGCCCTTGGTAACGTCTGCTATCTCTGCTAGTAGTAAATAAAAGAAATAAATCAATATGTAATTATCAAAGTTATATGGATACAAGAAACATGCACACATATAATTGTCTCATAATTTTATTAATAAGTAAAGAGATTTTGAAGTTTTAATAATACATTTTATTCCTGATATTTTATGTCTGGTTATATTCTAATGTGGTGTTATGACGTAAACACTGTTTACCCATTCAGTCATATATTTTTCAGCAATCATGTTTCTTTTTTTTTTTCTTCTTTATTCCAGACATTTTTTGGGATCAATTCTAAAGAAGGTTTGAGCATGCAGGCAGCCCTTCCTATTCCTGTCTTCCAATGTTTAAACCGGACATTTGGAGTGACATTTGAATGCTTTGCATCTCCTTTAAATTGTTATTTCCAACAATACTGCTCGGCGTTTGCAGATACAGACTGTTACTTTGGGTCACGTGGGTAAGTTTCGTTTCCCCTTCTTCATGGCCACAAAGCAGCAACCATCTTATTATCATAGTCATCTTGGAAATCTTATCTTTATTTTTTGTATATAAAGAGAAGAATACTGGATAAATTTGCTAAAACTAATCCAGATTAACAGACTTATTGAAACAGATTAGTTTGATAACGGCAGCTATAAAAAAAATGCTTAATTTTACAAGAACAAAGCTACTAATAAATCAAAATAATTAGTGTCCCTATTGAACCCATGCGATGAATCAGTATTGAGCTTGTAACACTCCTCAGATCCAGTAGAAGAGGATTACAACAATAAATGAGCTTGGTTTTTATAAAGATAACAAGGATAAAAAAAAATTTAATCCTGCAATCTGGGTAATATAAATTATTAATTCAGTCATCTGGATAAGTGGCAAACAACGCATAGTGACTTACACAAAATAAAATCATAAAGCAAAGGCATTTTGGTTTGACAAAATTTTATAACTGTGATTGAAACATATTTCGCAAATGTGTAGCCAAATTATATTTGTATAAATAAAAAATGTTACCAGTAAATACCGCTATTGATTATTGAGTACTGTTATATAAACACAGTAAAGATTCTCCGGATTTTTTTATTCTTGGATACAAACTTTACCTCGATTATTATATATATATATATATATATATATATATATATATATATATATATATATATATATATATACACACACACACACACACACTAGTTATATTTACCTGGTATTGTCTAAGAATATTTATTTTTTTGTATCACTCTGTGAAGACATTTTTGCCTTTTCTCTTAATTTCTTGTAGGAAAATATCTATATCTTTGAAAAATAATTTAATAGAGGAATGTATGTCATAGAAATTGATTTGGAAATAAAATTGATAGAATGTCTTAAATGATAAAATTTTAATCACAGAAATATTTTCAAGTTTTTTTTTTATTTAACAAATAAATAATTATGATATGAAATATAATTCTTTTAACTGGTGTTGCATGTTGTTTGCCTCTTTTCCATCTCTTTTGATAAATCAAATTTTTGTATGATATATTCTTTGGTCATTACATTAATTGAATGAAATTGTTTAAACTTATAACATGTTAAAAATCTTAATTTAAAAAGTTCTTTGAATATGAATTGCCACAAATCGATGATGTGTAGTTTGTTAAATTTATTAACTGCATAGCTTCAAAATTCTCAAATTTTGTTTCTGATATCAGTTAATCCAGATCTAGAGTTTGGGATTTTAATACATGTAAATCAGAATATATAAAAATCATGTATAAAAGGCAATACAATGCAGAGGTGTAATGGACTGATACAGACTAAAGCAAATGAAGATGTATAACAATGGTGCAAGTTATGCAGATTCACCTCTTATTAATAAAATATATGTGTACTTAAAAAAAAAATAATATTTTTAACATTATATTGCGTTCTTGCTTGCATCAGTGTAGTCTGATGCAAGTACTGTATCATGATATTTCGAGAAATTCCTTCTTCAGATATGTGTTTGATTTTAGTTCAAACATACATATGGGGGCTGTTGTAAAGGAGTTTTGCAGTTATTGAAATGCACCTGGAATTAATTTTTCTTATTTTGTTTTAAAATCTATCTTATTCTTTAAACCTAATAATGTAGAGTCAGTGTTAACATCCTATTTTATTTCATCTATTTTTTTTGTGCATTTATAACTTTACATTTTAAATTTAAATTTTATTTTTATTTATTTGTTGCATTCTTACTAAGTCAGTTGGTTTAAATTTAACTTTGTAAGGATCATCTTCTATGCTAATGTTTAGAAAGTTGTTGAACAAGATGAAAGTTAAAGAATCACTTTTATAAACTTCTAAATACACATAGAGATATTTACTATAGACTTGTCCAGCCAGTCAAGAGAGGTTACTTTGGGTGCATACTTAAGCAAATCATGCAAAACGCTATTTACCTATATAATCTTCAAACTATAAATATTAGTTCTAAGTTCCACCATTTCTATATTTTTATAGCATTTTTATTAATTTTAATTTATCTATTAACTCTTTATTTTATAATGTATCTCCCATTTGTGGAAGAGGTGTATTGGTATACTAGATACCATTTTTAACTATGGGATTGATTCTATTAAAGTTCAATACCCACTGGATCTATTGTGATCAGTTACAGACTAATACTATTGGGAAAAGGCAGAGATCCAATATTATCTACCTTGTCCAGCTATAAATTAAATAGCAACTTATATTTAATTAATTGTATGCAACAAATCACTTCAATAAGTATTGTGTTTCACCATTAAATATTCCCCTTTGCTATAAAAAACTTGATATACTATAAAACTGTCATACTAAACAAAAATGTATTTGTTTTATTTTTAGCTATACCTACTGAATAGTTTTTTGTTCATAATTATGTAGATAATCAAATTCTGCCTAACCCATCTTTGCTAATTCTCTCATCCAGTTTCTCATCGAACTAACAATCCTGTTAATCTTTATCCTTAAGTATCTTTTGACCTTTGTAAGTTTGATTCATTAATATAAAAAAAACAAAATATGTTATTTTTTAATTTTTTATAATGTTAAATTAATTATTTTTATTTTATAAAAAAAAAGAAAAAAAGAAAAGTGAATGTCTCATTTGTATTGACTTTATTTCAGTTCCATTCTTCAGTTCCATCCACTTAGTGGTTCTTTTGAAGCAAACCCTCCTTTTTGTGAAGAACTCATAGAAGCAATGATCGATCATTTTGAGGTAGGAAAAACTTCCATCCATTAAAACTTGCTACTTGGAGATTTCATTTATGTTTTGTTGAAATATCGAAAATCCTGCAGCCAATAACTGTTGCTCATGACATTTAGTTTGTTTAATTTGTGCTAAACTAACTTTTTCAGTTTGTATAATTATTATGAATGTTGAGATTTTATTAGAGAAAAAAAAGTGTTTTCACTTCATACTATTATTAGTTTTAGAATTATCGGAGTAATCTCCCTTAAATTGTGTCATTATTACACAATCTTAATGTTAACATAAGAATGTAGAATGAGGATGTTTAGCAATAAAAATGCTGCTTCAAACTAAAACTTGGACCAACGAAAATGATTTTTAAACTCCAGTGTAAAAGACAAATGCTATTACAATCTTAAATGTCTGATGAACAGAACCTCTTGTAAAGATGCGTAAATGCATACGAGATATTATTTGGAACATAAAGCTGACCGATCAAAGAAAATAACAATTTAAAAATAACTTAATAATTTTAAAGTCAATCTAATGTACATTGCAAAATCTGAATGACACGTTCATTTTTATGAAGCCTATAAAAAGTGTTTATAAAAAATGTCATGATTAATTGAAAAAAAAAAATGGCACTGATAAACCAACAAAAAAAAAAAAAATCTCATAAAGATTTGAGGATGCATGTGAAGAACAGTTTTAAAACAGAAAAAATCAAATTAAAATCTGACTTTTATTAAAAATATCTGCTCAATGGATGAAATAGATTACTTATATAACTTGGTCTCTTTCTATATGGCTTGACCAAATTAAGATATTATTGCATTTGTGTAACCATTCACCATATTAAGCTCTACTAATGTATTAAGCATTATTGAACCCCCGATATATTTAAATAAATTATTTTTTATTTTAATGCATGTATATTTTTCTTGTTTGATATAAAATTATTTCATATTTTTATTAGCCTTTTCTTATTCTTTCAGAGTTTATTATCAAAAGCAACAGAGCCACTTTCATTTATTATTTTTGTACCAGAGTGGAAAGATCCTCCGCCAGAGTTTCTAAATAAATTAGAAATCAGCAAGTAAGTATAATTTCATTTTTAATTCAGTAAATATTCTTACGAACAGAGATTTTAAAATTCAATTACATTTTCTAAAATGGTGTTACCTAAATGAATGTTACTTTCAAATTGTATATTCTATAATAACTCTCTTCCTGTCCACTCCTGTTATTTTTGACTATCCTCAAATTCTTCCATCATTTTCAATCCATATTCTAACTTTTTAAAAATATGGACCCCCCCCCCCCCAAAAAAAAAATTTCTTTTTAACATAACACTTTATGTAAGGATTAAAGAAAAAAAGAATTCATTCGCATCGTAAAATTGTTTATTAGTAATTAAATTTTATCATGTATACAGAGCGATACATGTGGGTGTGTAGATATACAGAGATACAACATTGTGATGGTGAGTCAAAAGTTGAATAGTAGAAGGGAGATTAAATATTGTCTTTTGCATGTGATATTTTATTCAACTCGGTTATCATCATCTGATGCTGTCAGCAATTCATTTTGTGTATTAGCTTCACTATAATATTACGTGCATGGGTAAATAGTAGACTGATAAAGTAGATATAGAGAGAGACTGTGTGACTGACTTCAATTTATAATAATAGTGGCACGGTTACTTAACATTGCCATCCTGAGATACATTTTTTTTTTAAAGTTTAGATAAATTTTTTTTTTCTTTGAATTTTAGATATTATGCACTGGGGTTACACCGATTTAAAAAAAACGAAAAAAAAAATCCCAAAATAACTAGGTATTTGTGTATTTTTCAAGTTTTATCTAGACATAGTAACATATATTTGCTCTTTCTATAATATATAAATATTGAAATCATTGGGTACAGTGGTCGGCTGCAATACAATTCATCAAAACTGCATATGTAATACCTAGGATAATGTACAATGTTAAAAGAAATCAACAATGTTTGCATCATGATATAAAAGGGGACATCAGGTGTAATTTGTTGAATTTCGGAAGCACAAGAATCTTAAAAAATGCAGTGCCTTGGCAAGCAATTCTAATCATAAATAATGTTTGTGAAGTCATAGGAGCTGTTTTTTGACTTTATAAACATGTCCATTAGTATAAATATCTTTGTTTCTGATAGCTAATCTTCTTTATAGTTCCCTAAATTTCATGGCGATCAAAGAGGTGCTCAGGGTTTGTTACAATATTTTTGTGATATAATGGGATATGATCCCACATAGTCAGAAGATTCTATTTATAAACGATGCTGCTAGGAACTGACGAATCGAATTAATTCACGTTCTGCTACCAACCAATCAGAAACCAGAATTACTCCATAAATATTAAACCTTTCTGTAGCAATTTTGCATATGTTTTTTCCGCCTCAACACGGGAAGAATCTTTTGCTCTGTGGATTCCAACTATCTACTGCAAACCAGTCAACTCCCAGGACTTGTGTAGAACAACGAACCATCGGAAACTGTTCTGTCTACTGCAAACCAGTCACCTCTCAGGACTTGTGTAGAATAACGAACCATCGGAAACTGTTCTGAAACTAAACATGGCTTACACGTGGCGTATGAGCCCAGCACGCTTACACTGTTGACAAGATGATGAATGATTTTGTGAGCGTTTACTAACTCAATTACTAGGTATTGGAACTTTAATGAATCAAGTGCAAGGAAGTGAGGTGTTCAGAGTATGGCAGGTGTTTGATTAAGAATTTTCACTTGGTTGCATGTTTCTGAAATAGTTTCCAGGTGATTTATATTTTAAATGAGATGAGAATTTTAGACTGATGGTGTGAATTATATGTGTGGCAGCGCTATAGTTATATACACTTTTAGATTAAAGGTTTTGCTGAGTGATTGCTGTCAAGACACCAGGCTTGACAATTTTAGAGATATGCTTTATCTAACACAAATAACTGCTGAGAGTCCTGCAAACTATCAGTTTAAAATGGTGGACATATTAATTTCTTTTATTGATTTGTAAAACTTATCAAAAATGTTTACATCATAATGAATTTATCAAATATATATTTAGCATTACAAGTTGATTTTTTCTTTTTAGATAATTGTTATTTTATCAACTTGCATGAAAAGAGCTATGTAAAAGATACTTAAAACCGTTTGAATTAGTTCAAAAGTGATGAGAATTTTAAGTGCCAAAATTTAAGCTTTTCCGTGGACATTTTTCTTTAGAAAAAGTAGGCTAAATTATTAACCTCAACATTTCAAGAAATTCAATAATTTTGCCACCATTTATTTATTTTTCAAGCTATTCTCATGAAACTTGGCACTCTTATGTAAAATTGTGTGCTCTTTCTGATTATGCAGTCAAACCTGATGTATCTCTTAATCATAAGCCATGAATTATAAATTCAGATGTACAAATTTTAATTTTTTTAAATTAGCGCATGGTATCATACAGTAGGTGTCTATTAATGAACAAAACTAAGTATCATAGTGGTATTTAAATATAGCTTTACTGAGAGCAGCCATTTTCCTGCCTCCTCACCAAAGGAGAGCTTAATCTGAGTATAGTCATTGAATGCCTAAAGAGCATTCATGGCTGGTACTTGCTACTCCTATCACAGAAAAAAAAAAAAAAAAAAAATTGAGTAGATATGAATTAATTTCAAAAATAAATCGAAGAAAATTTTTCATATAGATTTTGGATTTCTGTAAAAGATGGAAATTTCATTAGTCGACCAGAACTTATGCATTTTGGGACCAGTCCAATTTTCAATTTTGTAAATCCTCTCTATCTGGCCCAAAACATACCCCTAGTTTCTGAAATGCAACCATAAATCGTACTCTACATGAATCCTTGATGTAACTTTCACAGTAAAAGGATACCAGGAATGCTGATAAGCAACAACTATATATTCACCAGTTGATAGTGATTTTTACCATTTCTATTCTCTTGTTTTACTGAAAATTCAACTATGTAAGCAAAGAAATAAAGCAGTAATTTTTTTACCTTGTTTCCACCGTAACATTTAAAATGACTACTTTTATATGTTTTAGAGTATGCTGAAAACGAATATCGCATTTTAATTTTCTGCAAATAGGTAGTTTTCCAGATATTAAGCAATGTCATTTCTTATGTTATCGCTGATGGCCATCTTGGTACGCACGAGCGCACAAACGTAACCCCAAGAAACTATGCGGAAACGCATGTACCAAGATGGCCACCAACAATAACATAAGAAATGACATTGCTTAATACCTGGAAAGCTACTTATTTGTGGAAAATTTAAATGCGGTATTTGTTTTCAGCATATACCCGAAAACTGTAAGAGGTAGTCATTTTAAAGAAAAATGTTAAGGTGAAAACAAGGTAAAAATTTACAAAATGCATCACAATGAAATTCTTTATCGAACCGCCTAATTATTATTATTATTATTATTTAGATATCTTCAGTTAAAAAAAAATGGGTTTGTTTTACAGATTAAAAAAAATAGTCTTAACAATGAGTTAAAAATAAATTCAAGTTTCACGATATATTTTATTTAATTGTTAAGTGAAAGTACAGAATAGTTAACAAAACACCCTTCCTTCCCCATGTTAAGAATGGGTTTCTAAATAATAACATTATTGCAGCATGGTAGGATTTTTTTTTTTTTTTACCACTAAAAAACAAATGCATGTACTTAGTACATTTTATTGTTTTTTAATGCTTTTAGTACATTAAGCGTTAAAAATAACAAAATAGTATTGTTTGGAAATCAAATTTGAAAAACTTGATAATTTTTTTACATTGACAAACTCAAAATAAAAATAAACTTTTTTCGGCTTTCATTTTGAAAGCAGAAAAATCAATTTTCTATTTTTAAGCAAATACAAACTCATTAATATGCTAACAGCGATGGTTAGCGAAAAGCAAGGCGTTTCTCTTTTAAGTAGATTTGAATTTCTATAAAAAATAACATTTTAAAGAAATTTTCGCACAATTAATAATTATCAAATATTTACATATTATACATGAAAATAATTCTGAAACTATTATCTATATAAAAATGCATGATATATACTGATTTATCTTATCAATTTTGAAATATTCTTTGTCAACTTTGCTCGGTCATAACTTTGCTTCCTGTGGTTGTAAAAATCAAAATCAAACACCAGTAGAGATGGACTTCTTTGTTTATATAGTCTGTAAAATTTCAGCCATATCCAATCAAATTTAACCCTGTGCATATGTATCCAAACGTAACGTATAAAATGTAAACATTGAAAAAATAGTTTCCCTTTTTGCTGCTGTCATTTTTTACCGTTTTTTTCATTTTTAACTTGGAGCATAAAAGAAAAATAAATTAACATCATTAGAATGCTTCTTCTATTCTCTTTTCATCAATGTGATTCTTTCAAAAATTAATTTACAAATAAAAAAGATATGGGGTTTGTATTACTGTACACATAGATTCGAAAAAGTTGTCAAAAAACAAATATATAACAAATAAATGTTATCAAAAGCAAGATAAGTTACTTTTCTACCAAACTGGATATATTTTGCTTGTTTTTATTCAATGTAACATGTTTATTCAGCTCGAAAAGCATACAGTGTTTACCGATGTATTCGAAAATTCAAAATGGCGTCTGATTCTCTCTTTAACACGGTAAGTTTGGGAAAAGGTGTTATAAATAAAAACCCAGATAAAATACTGTTAAAAACTCGCCTAATATATGTTACCGTGACATAGGTTGACATATATTCGGCGGATTTTTAATAGTATTTTGTATAGTTTTTTATTTATAACACCTTTTCCCAAACTTACCATGTTAAAGAGAGAATCAGACGCCATCTTGAATTTTCAAATACATCGGTAAACACTGTATGTTTTTCGAGCTGAATAAATATGTTACATTGAATAAAAACACGAAAAATATATCCAGTTTGGTAGAAAAGTAACTTATCTTGCCTTTGATAACATTTATTTGTTATATATTTGTTTTTTGACAACTTTTTCGAATCTATGTGTACAGTAATACAAACCCAAGATATGTCTTGCTGAAGCCCACTAGGTATGTAATATTGCTGATGTCCACGAAAATACAGCATACGCTTGTAATGCTAATATATTGATTTTGTGTGTAATAAGAAAGAATATAAATTACCTGTAAGCAAATAGTAACAGTAAAACCTAGATCCTACGTTTCTGAATTTTTTGAGATGAGGATTGGTTATTCATATTATTTGGATTCTTCAGAATATTATTCTCATCTTGAGTGTCATTTTCACAACCTTTCTGTTAATGTAACCTCTGACCGCAATTACAAATTATGTAGAACCTCTATTCAGTCATGGCTGACGGAACAAGAGCATGCTATCCCCGTATAGTAAATAAAAAATTCCGTTTTAAATTCTATCGAAATTCCTAAGTTTGACAAACATTTATGAGTTCAATAAGATAACCTGAAGAAAGTCGGGGGTTACATCCACTGAAATGTGAAAATGACCAAAATGAGAGCAGTAGTTTGAAGAATCCAAATAATCTGAAAGACCTAGATTCTATTGTCATTCATTAGTATTTTTACATTGATATGTATATTATGATGTTGTTCAACTTCCAGTGGAACATATAAACTTACATTTCACAAATTTATATGAAAATTAACTTTCCAGGTGATTTTTAAATGAAGACACAAATAAATTCAAATTAGCCTAAAAAGCACACAATCCTGGAAACAGATATTAGAAGATTTGTGTAGAGTGTTAGTTTTTCATGCTTTATCATCTTTGTTTATGGAGTAAAGGTATTCTCTTTAAACAACGACTGACACCATCATCATTGTTGTTATATATTTGAAAAGTTTATGCTAGCACTATCTGTTTCTCATAATGTCCATATGAAAATAAGTTTAGTTTTTGATGAGATTATGGAATACATACATGTGTGTGAACACATGCAACCATATTAGGCATTAAGTAAAATGTATAGATGTAGACTTAGGCATGAAAAATACATACAAGTGCATATTTAATTAAAAAAATAATTTTACTAATGAGAAAACAAATTTAATATTTGAAGAATATTAAACAAATCTACCCTTGTCACTTACAGGTTTACCCAAAAGATTTTTGTCCTTCCAGCCAAGCAGCATGAATATAGGAATGGTTATCAGCATAATTGTTCCAAGTTAGTATTTCTCCATCTTGTTTATTTTCTTTGTTGCAAATAATTTATTTTTTCATTTGCAATTTCGTCTTTTACAATAGATCATTTCTGTTAAAATGCAATCTTTTAGTCTCTCGAAAGCTTTGTGAGATTTTTAATAATAGCCAACAAAACAAAAATAAAATGGAGTGAAAAAATATACAACAAATAGATGTTACCAAAAATAGATAATATTTTTTGTGCTTTAACATATTTTAAAGTGTTTTTTTTTTTGGTTTGCAATAAACTGTGTATTCAGGCTGTTCAGTTAAAACAGAAAGTAATCATGTTTGCCATAAGCCCTGCATGATGACCTTTGATAATCGTTCAGAATTGAAAATTAAACAAAATTACATTTTTGCATAATTGTTGCCATTTATTAGGTGTTTCTACCAATATTTTGTTTAATTATCAAGGATCCCCATGCAAGGCTTATGGTATCCATGATTATTTTCCATTCTAACTGAATAGAGTGAACACCTGGTTTCTTTTGAACCGAAAATACTTTAAAATATGTTAAAACGCAACAAAACATATCCAAGTAGTTAGAAAAGTAACTTGTTTTACCGTTGGTAATGTTTATTTGTTGTATATTTATTTTTTTGACCATTTTTTTTATTTTGTTGACTCTTGTTAAAAATGCCTGCTTTACTATATTTGATAGTTTCAAGATAAAAATTTAAACTATGTAAATGTATAGCAATGAATGTTGTTTTTTTTTTTTTTAAAACTCTTTCTCAACCATAATTCTTAAACAAATGAAATAACATCCAACAAATTTTGAGGATTGTACATTTGCTTACAAGTTCCTACAAGGAAAAATAAAGAGAAGCAGACTAATATGCATCTGGCATCATGAGCTGGTGACAATGCAAGGTAAAGATTGGAGAAGTTTGTTTAGGACTGCGATGCTTGCAAAATCTTTGTATGCAGTTCAGACATAACACTTTGGATAGTTTGCTTACCTTTATTTTGTTGTGATCGAGCCATATCCTTCATAATCTGATGCAACCAGATCTGCTCTTTGCTTGAACCCATAAGGAAAAATCAAGAGCAACAGACCAAAAAACACCTGATGTAATAAGTTGGAGGCAAATATGAAGAACACTGACCATATGTGGTGATATGTGTGGAGAAGTTTATTTAGAACTGGGATATTTGCAGAAGAAAGTTGTGTGACATGATTCAATGATGGGAAGCTGTACTAAGAATTCATGTTATTGCATACATGTTCAACATTTCTCTCTGATGCTTTTACATGTCAATTCTTACATGTACTACATATAATTCCCAATAGCTTTTATTTAAATATATTTTTTTTCACTTTTTTTTCTTTTTCTCAGAGAGGAAATCAATTATAAGTCAGCCCATGGAACAGTTGTGGTATTTTTGCAAAATGCTGCGGGTGCAGCCTTTTGGGGTCCTACACCAGAACGTTTAAATGAACTTTCTCAGGCAGCCAACGTGACTCCTGCATCTTAGATGTGTGTTTCCACAAACACCGGACTTGTAAACTATGAATGGAGAAGGAGGAGATTATTGCTAAGCCTATATAAGAAATATATATTGATATAAATGATATGAATCTTTTAAAGAAAAGTGTATGACTCAAATTTCATATTGAAGTAATTATTGCACAACAGCTAATCATATCATATATGAAGCTTGAATATTGCACTTAAGTCAACTCATGATTTATATCAATATAGAAAGTCTTTGTTTTATACATATTGAGTTGTGTTATTAAAAAAATATTATATAAAATAAAGACATTGGAGTATGATGTATAAATAAGTAAATTGTAGATACAAAATTCGTTGATCAACTATGGAAAAAAAAAGAAAATTTTTCAAGACATTTAGTTCTTTCATATTTGTTAACCTTGGGATAAAGACCTATACATAAACGCTGGGAGTATAAAAAAAGACAAATACAAACAAAATTACAAAAAAAAGACATTACAATACAAAAAAAAATCTCAAAAAAAAGAAAAAAAAAGAAAAAAATCAATTTCTCATTGTCAACCGGTTATACTTATTCTTTGGGTGCAGACGATAACTGTAATGATTATAACATAAACGATAAAGCACCCAACTTGTTTTAATATAAAGTATAAAATATTTACAAAAGAAGAAAACTAACAAAACAAATCCCCAAAATATCTTTATTTATTATTCTTAATATTGATATTATCACAATTATTATTACTAAAACCATTACCATCACTTTTCAAACACCATCACCTCCCAACCCCAGATCTAGTGTCAAAAGCATCATCATCAACAACAAGAATAAAAGCATCATCATCGTCATTGGCATCAGCAATGCTCTTCTTGTTGAGATGATGATTTTATTATTAATTGCAGAGGTAAATTTTAAGGAAATCTATTTGGTTGTTTTGGCTTCTCACATAACCATGTCCACCCACTTTAACTACCCACCAACTTTTGAATTTGCTGTCCATTTTTGCCTAAGCTTGTTTTCAGCCTTTCATCATCGTCATCATCGTTTAGAAAATTACCAAATTGTTTAAAAAGTCTGTAATGTTTTTTTTTTTGTTTTTTTTTTCAGATATTTATTTAATTTTGTTTTATGTCGATACTTTTTGTATAAGCATGTAAATAAATATACATAGGTTACAAGTACACACATGCACATATACACACACGTGAATGTGGTAATATGGCCACTTTGGTTTAATTCTACACAATTTACATTAGCAATCTTATAAGATTGGATAGCTAAAATTTTTATCATCTAATTCTGTTAACGAGATTTTGATATTTTATTTTTCAACAGAGGACAAAAAAAAATGAAGATAGCCTGTTGTAGATTCATTTTAATTAATATTATGGCTCTTTTCAACTTAGGCAAAAAATTCAAAAAACAAAATGTATGCTTAAAATTATCTAGAAATTACATAAAAAAGGTAAAAATTTGTAAATACAGTTTTATACATTTTAAAATTGACAGAAAAATGCATTACATTAACAGCTTCGTGAGCTGATGTCACATTTTTGACACATGCATTTGTCAAGTATATCTTATAGATGATCATTTTCTTCACTCACATTTCATTATATATACATTTATATACTTGTAAAATATGCATTGCAACAATTGTAGAAAATATGTTCAGTAGTTAGGCTTAGGCTTGCAACTATGCAAATGTCAGGATGTTGAGTTGATACCTATATATGCATCATCATTTGTGCTATATAGCTGTGTGTGTGTGTGTGTGTGTGTTTTCTTTATTATCCATGGTTTGGGATTTCAATGTAAATTTTAAACAAGTACTTCATACTTCTATTCCTCTTCATGAAAAATACTTTTGTACACTTATGATATCTGTTCGTATGAACATCTACTTTAAACTTGGTTATCAACAATGTTTCTATGCAGTTTGGATTAAATTTGAGGCTTATATTTACAAAAACAAAAATGATTAACTTTTTATAACATTCTCAGCAAACGGTTTTGTAAATTGACAGAAATATTACTTTACTGGAATCATGGTTATCAAAAATCCTTTTTGTGTTGAGTTTTTATCTAAACAAATGGTTGTTTATATTTTAGTGAGATTTCTACAGTTTAATACACAGCATAGTTTACTTATATACTTGCATATATGCTTGTCCATCAAACACTTTACCAACTTGTTTTGGACAGTTAACTTTAAAGCCAATGTATACATACATGGCTTTATATATATATATATATATATATATATATATATATATATATATAATGGAAAAGTGGATAGATCACAAAACATAAAACAAAATCATATCAAAGGCAGTTAATAAACTATTTTGCTTCTTTTATTGAACAGCAGCTTCGACAGAGTGATGCAATGGTATTCTATAACTTTTATGAAGAGACGAATTTGAGAAGGAAGTTAAATTTATTTACTCAATATTCTTTTTCCTCATCTTTGCCATCCTCATCTCTATTAGCTCTCTTTCATTTCCTTCCTCAAATTTGCTTTTGTATAAAATATACAATTTTTTCACTCTTAACCATATCTCTATTTAATAAAAGAAGTGAAATATTAATCTACTTTATCTTTTTTATGCCTTATAATTTTTGTGGTTTGTCCACCTTTCGATTTTACTTTTTCTATGCATCCAGTTGGATTTTATCCTTATATTCAATCTTACACACACATACATCTAATATATGTCTCTATGTATATATATATATATATGTGTGTGTGTGTGTGTGTCAAAAGAAGTTTATAAACTCCTTCAGTATAATATATCTCTCCTGCTTTTTCTTCTTAAGAGTTAATATTTATTTGGAACTCATATTTTAGTTTTCATGAGTCATTTTTACAAATATTGAGCACATTTTTAAAAGCTGTTACAATTTTTGATTGGGCAGAATTGATGAGTTCAGCCTAATAGATTTGCATAAACCCCATTTATGTAGAAAATATTATATTTTGAAACATCTTTAGTCAATTGTTTGAACAGTAGACATTGGAGGGAACATAATTCTCTTTAACAAAACAATATTGAATAAACAACCTAAAGATGATTTCTTTCACTTTCATCTGTATTAATTACATGGAAATCTGTCAAAGATTTTATCAAGTGTCTTGCTTTATTAACACAAAAAGGATATATATATATATATATATAGTCTATTTTTATTATACAAGCATTGCGCACTCTTTAATAATCACATGAGTTTCATTGGATTTACATCTAGGAAACTAATTGATACAAACATTATATATATATATATATATATATATATACTGACGATCCCTTGAAAAAAATTATTGATATTATAGTAAATTCGAGAGTGAGTTCATGCAGTGATTGCAGGCGATTAAATGACTTATTGACTAGATAGTTTTCTAACGAATGATAAAAAATATTTTTGTATAGTTTTAAAGGTTAAAAACTTCAAAGACTATATATATATATATATATATATATATATATATATATATATATAATGTATAATGTTTATTTTTGTGTTAGGGGATTTATTGAATATTTTAAATTTTTTTAAATTAAATATAACAACCAAATTGTTATAACATATTTGGTGTACCTGTTGTGTACATTTCATGCCTCTTGAATTAATATCAAAATGTTAAAATTAAAATAAATAATTACTAAAATGTCTCAATTTCTACACTTAAAGTAAAGTCACACACACACACACACACACACACACACACACATACTAGGCCATCTACAAGCAAATGATTACAAAGAGTAAATTAATCAAACAATATACATAAAAAATAATCTATTTGTATTATTAGGATTATTCAGACTACTGTTTTCATATTGTGTGTTATTTCAGTATTGTGGAAATAAGAATGAGAAAAGGCTAGTAAAAATTCTCAAGATGAGAGCTGTAGTCAGAAGAATCGAAATAATTTAAAGGACAAATGATGAGAGAAGTAGTGAGAGGAATAGTATAATGTAAATGATTAAAAGAGACAAAGAGGGAAAAATAGGGGAGGAAATAGAAAAAGATAAAGAGCAAGAGTAAGTATTTACTGTGACAGCACAATGTAAACCTGTTTCAGCATGGCCAATTTTATGTATTTCTAAATATGTAATAACATATGAAACATATACTGACCCAAAAGGTTACAGGTGATTTGGTATCACTAATCAATAATCATGGAAATTAGAGTGACTTATAATATAAATTATAATATACCACCTGATGAGTGTTGTGTTTGTATAACTCAGAGCTGATAGAAAACTTAGTTGCAGATCTCTTAGTCATTTTATATAAGTTTCAATAACAGATATGAAAACAGTATATGGTACTTACAAATGTTTTTGAACATGGTGAATATCTTTTGATATATTGATGTGTGAGTAGGATAATCTAATGAGTATTAGTTTAACATGAGGCATGAAACCAGCATTACAACAGATACAACACATTATGCATTCATAATGAAATAAATACAATAGATTTGAAAATGCTTTTCAAAAATAAGATGAAGGGGAAATAATAAATTTGTCTGTATTTTGCTTTTATTATTTAGTTCATTCATTTTTGAGCTAAATACAAGCAAATTGTTGAATATGTTCATTGTTTCTTTTCTTTTTCATAACCCAAACAACAAAGAAAAAACACACACACACACACACACACACACACACACACACACACACACACACACACACACACACACACACACACACACACACACACACACACACACACACACACACACACACAATTCCAAATAATGGTGAAATAGTATATTTACTGATGTAAATGATTTCCGGTTTCAGAAACTCCTCTTGAAGACCCCACTGAAAGTATAGATCAGAACATAAGAATATCTGTAAACTGATGTTTAAAGAAATAATTAATACTGAAAATAAAATATTTTTAAAGATAATAAATAAGAATATCCATAAACTGATATTTTTTTAACAATTACATTTATTTAGATTGTTTTTTTTTTTTAAAGAAAATGTGTTTATTTACAGAAACAGTAATGAAAATAAATCTATTGTTTAGATATAATAAATAAGAATATCCATAAATTGTTTTTTTAATAAATATATTTATTACATAATTCTTAATATTAATATTTTACATAATTTTTTGAATACAACTATTTACAGTAACGTTTATACAGAAATTAAGACTGAAAGTAAAATAGGTTTTCAAAATATAATAAATTAAAAATAATTAAAAAAAAAATGGAAAAGAAAATGAATGAACATAAACATAGTGAAAACATATGAATTTTACACATAATAAATAAAAGTAATAAAAAAAATGTGCATTTATCCAAATAAAATTTAGTAAAAGAATGTAATATAGCAACAGAGATTGTAATATAATTAAGTAAAAGAAAGTAATATAGCAACAAGTATTGTAATATAATTAAGTAAAAGAATGTAATAAAGCAACAAGTATTGTAATATAATTAAGTAAAAGAATGTAATAAAGCAACAAGTATTGTAATATAATTAAGTAAAAGAATGTAATATAGCAACAAGTATTGTAATATAATTAAGTAAAAGAATGTAATAAAGCAACAAGTATTGTAATATAATTAAGTAAAAGAACGTAATATAGCAACAAGTATTGTAATATAATTAAGTAAAAGAATGTAATATAGCAACAAGTATTGTAATATAATTAAGTAAAAGAATGTAATATAGCAACAAGTATTGTAATATAATGAAGTAAAAGAATGTAATAAAGCAACAAGTATTGTAATATAATTAAGTAAAAGAATGTAATATAGCAACAAGTATTGTAATATAATTAAGTAAAAGAATGTAATATAGCAACAAGTATTGTAATATAATTAAGTAAAAGAACGTAATATAGCAACAAGTATTGTAATATAATTAAGTAAAAGAAAGTAATATAGCAACAAATATTGTAATATAATTAAGTAAAAGAATGTAATATAGCAACAAATATTGTAATATAATTAAGTAAAAGAAAGTAATATAGCAACAAGTATTGTAATATAATTAAGTAAAAGAACGTAATATAGCAACAAGTATTGTAATATAATTAAGTAAAAGAATGTAATATAGCAACCAGTATTGTAATATAATTAAGTAAAAGAATGTAATATAGCAACAAGTATTGTAATATAATTAAGTAAAAGAATGTAATATAGCAACAAGTATTGTAATATAATTAAGTAAAAGAACGTAATATAGCAACAAGTATTGTAATATAATTAAGTAAAAGAATGTAATATAGCAACAAATATTGTAATATAATTAAGTAAAAGAATGTAATATAGCAACAAATATTGTAATATAATTAAGTAAAAGAAAGTAATATAGCAACAAATATTGTAATATAATTAAGTAAAAGAAAGTAATATAGCAACAAATATTGTAATATAATTAAGTAAAAGACGTAATATTGGCAGGGTTTTCAAATTAAGTAACATTGTTTACTTCCAAGAAGTTTTAAAACTTGAAGTAGTTTGAATCAGTAAATATGCTATTTTAACACTATACATGAGTTTGATTATCCATTGATACCTGTGGTTTTATAGAAACTAAAACATACCAAGCATGGTGAACAGTCATGCTTTGTATTTATTTTAAATCCCATGGGTTGCATTTTTATGGTTTCTATGAAACTGCAGGCATTGATGAATGATGAAACTGATGTACAGTGTTATTTGAAATAAAACAAATTGTTTTTACGTATGTCATTGCCATTCTTGTCATTTCCGTTGTCATACATATATTCACAATTAACATTTAATCATTTATTTTATATTTTATTTATTTTTAAAAAATTTTCCCTCCTTGAAATGTGATTATGAAAAAAAAAATGAAATTATTAAAATCTTTGATAGATAATCACTCATATATTTCAGACTAGCTGCATTTATGACATTGTCCAGGTGGAGAACTTAAAGGAAAATAAGTCAAAATATATTAAGTTTTACAACACTCTCACTTTTTTAAACCTGTTATCATCTTGGAGAAAATGCATTCTGGCAGATTTAATTTTGTACTGAAAATATTTTTTTAAGTATAATTTTTAATTTTTTTTTTTTTTTACACTATTGCACTTTTTGATTTCAAATTAATCATAAATAAAAAATAAATAAAAAAATTATTAATTTAAGATGTGAATCAAGTGAGGAACACACCATGAGTTTGTTTGAAAATTTTGATAATCTACAGATCGGTAAAAATAGAATCGGACTTTAAAAGAAGCCATACTTTTATGAGCCTTAACAAGCTATCTAATATAGTGTAATCAAATTTAAGCAGAAGTAAACTATTACCGCCAATAATTTTTAAATGAATTTAAAAGAAGACAGCATCTTCTAAACAAAAGATTAGATGATTAAAATCATTACACACACACACGCACACACACACACACACACACACACACACACACACACACACACACACACACAGATTGCTCATCTTATTCTGTCATGATGTATGTTGCATTTCTAACGTTTTTCGTCTGGCCTTTTTTTCTTTCTTTTGCATTGAATTATTGTCATTAAATTCATGATTGTTTAATGGGTTTTAAAATGAAGAAAAAATTGCTTGAATCAGTTCCATGTTTTGTTATTATTTTTAAAAACTTTATTTAATTTTTTTTTTATTTAAGTTTTATTTCATCATCTGTGTTTATGGCCAAGTTTTATTTCATTGCCTCTGCTAAGGCTGAATTTGTTTTCAGTTGGGTTCATAACTTTGTGTGTACAACCTAGCATTCATATTGCCTGACCAATCGTCACCAAACTTGGGTAAAATATCGATTATGGTCTAACTCAGAAGTGATTTAATTTTACAAAAACTGTTAAAGGTCATGAGAAAAGGTCACTTTTGGTGATATTTTATGTATACTCACTATTTGACCTATAGTATAGCCAATGAAATCCTTCAACATATGCCATTATCCTTGACATAGTGGTTTGTGATTTTTTTCCAAATTTAATGTATTGATTTGATGCTTTTCGATAACAATAACCACTGCACAAAACTTCAGCCTGATCAGATAAATAGATTTTGATTTATCAAAGTTTCTATCATGTTGTCAGATATGCAGTCTCATGACTGACATATGTTCTTATGTGTTTATGGCAAAATGTACTAATTTATATATATATATATATATATATATATATATATATATATATATATATATATATATATAAATATATATGGGCACTTTTCTCTCAGACAGGAAGCTGGAGTTTGGAAAAATAATGATGACAATTCATTATAAACTTAAAAAAAATTTCTTTTTTTTTTTTACTTAGCCTTCAAGTGGCAGGTTATAAACTAATCTCTCTGAAAATATGTTGTAATGGTTGGAAAGATTGTCTCCTGTTAACTTTGAAAGTTATAAATTCTTAATAACACAAAGTCAGTTTCTTTATATCCTAACATTAACCCTAAATCCGGGTAACATGTTAAAAAAGACAGAAACAGTACGTAACAAAACCATTTAAAGTCCATTTATAATCTAAGGGACCAGTAAAATCAATTTTGTGCCAAAATATCTTGGTCGGTACTGTACTAACATCCTCACTGCTGAAAACACTCCAGGTGCCAAGCAATACACCTATTCCCTCTCTAAAAAGAGGTGACAATGCTTGGGAGAATTGTTCCCTGTTACATTTGAAAGTTGTGACACAAAACTGCTGTGTTTCTTTTTATCCTAGCACTAACTCCTATCTGGGTGTCAATGAAAAATAAAAGAAATAACGAGCACATGGTGGGTGTGCTGGAACGGTGAATAGTGAAATTATATTTTATAGAATGGATGAAAAGTTATTTAACCTGAAAATATCCTGCTCAGTCTTATTGGCACTCTCTTATGAATTAGAATACCTCAGGTGACAAAAAATAAACCCATCCATGCTCTGAACAGAGATAGTAATGCTTAAAAGGAGCAAAAGCACAATGTTTTTTTATATCCTTATACTAAAATAAAGTTTGGTTGGCAATACAAGAAAATAAAAAGAAAAAGACATGCAATAAACCCGCCTCCCTTTCAGATGTAAGTGGTAATGCCTGGGAAGATGGTTTGCTTGTGACTTGTCACTATTTCCAAATACAAAATTTATTTAAAGAAATAAATCATTGAATTTGCCAGCATCGCACTGGAATGTTTAGTAGCTGATATTAATGTTTAATTGTGAATCATTTTGCTAAAAATCTGCAACAGTTATTATCACCGTGGCAAACGACTGGTACACTGCTACTGTTAGATGGACACAAGAACAGATAAACATGAAATCATAGAATGCATTCTGTTATGTTGAGAATGTAAAAACATGTTGAATCATAATCTATATATATAAAAGGCAAAATGTGTGTGTGACCATTTTGTGTATGTCTCGCAAAGGCTTCTTTCGCACACGCTCCCGGGGGGGGGGGGTTACTAATACTTAGAACTGTTTATATACCCCCTATATAATAATATCTACGATTTGGGAATGCGGGTCGCCTCTAGATTTATTTACGTCGATTTTTACAAAATTATTGCTATTTCAGCCCGTCTTGTGTTTGTTCAGCTTTTTCGTATAAAAAGCAAAACTAATTCAAAGCTAAGGCAGCGTTCCTGGCAATCGCACCGAGAAACGTCCAGAAGCAATCAGCTTTGATCAATGTGGGGCCAAACTCCATATATCAGACAATTACTATTTAATCTGGAAAATGGGGAGCTAGTTTCCCCCTCCCCAACATCTTGGTGAAAAAACCAGTCAAAGTTGTGTAAACAAACTCAAAAGCTGCCCTGCAGCAAAAGTAAAATCCGCTTCTTCTATTATTTGACCTCATTTTTAATGCAAAGTTTAGTCAACTACTTCTATGACTTCATTAGTAGAGTTTACTTTTACGACAGCCACATGTCAATTCTGTTTTTATTACTCAAATTCAAACATGGCACTGTTAGTTTGTCGCAGTGGCCCACTGGTTAACGTTGCATGATTTTTTTTCACACTTTAATTTACAACTTTGCCTCAAGTGTTCGGGTTCGATCCTCATACTAACCTACCAAAACTTTTTATTTTTATTTTACCCCCCCCCCCCCGGAGTTTTGATTTACCCAAAACCACACACACCTCCAAACCTCCGGGTACCGCCCCGCTAGTCTAATATATAAAAGGCTATATATCTGTCTGTCTGTCTCCAAATTTTAAAATTCTATCTCCACTGAAATTAAAAATCACAGAGCGGCACTAGGGGTCTAAGATGATTGGATTTTTTATGGACTGTTCTTTTATTGGTCTTTAGCCAGTTAAAATAGTTTTTAAAGGGGCCAAAAATGGGTCAAAATTGTTAGACATTTTGTACATTCATCTTAGTTTATTTTAAATTTTTGATTGGTTTATATGTGTGTCACGTTGGTACAGTGGTAACGTCACCAGCTTTGCATGCTACAGTTTTGGTTTCAATTCTAGCTGATGGCACCCAAATATTTTTTATTTCAGTTTGGAAATCACAACTCTAATAATATATATGAAATCTGGACAAATTAAAATATATTTAAGTGTATTTTTGCCCCCCCCCCTTCCCCTATATTTTAAAAATTCTTTTGCAAATTAAAATGAGTCATTAAATGTAACAGATGTTGCCCGGGAATAAAACATTTGGTTATAATGTGAAAAATAGAATGTACTAAAAATATAAGGAAAAGAAAGAAAATATTATTGTTAATCTAAACAATTGGAGCAAATATCAATTAGCAATTGTGTTGTTTCCAAAGGCAGCATAGTATTAAAAAATATATGGGAATTCTGCTATTCTGATGGAGTATTTGTTTAATATACCTAAGATAGTATGCTTCATTGTAGTATGTGTATATACGGAAAAATCACATTTGACACACCAGTTCTCATTAGGTCACCAAAGGTAAGCAACATTGAGCCTGGTCAGTACCAGATAGGTGACAATTTGGGAATACCAGGTGGTATATGTAAGACGATGTTGACACCTTTCTACAAAAGCTGCAAAAATCCAATGAGGATATACATGCTATTGGGGACCACTTGTGGATTTCATACTCCCATGAAACTTCCTCCTTCGAAGGAAGCTGGTTAAACCCACTTAGTGTTAGTGCTGCTTCAGTGATGGTGGTGTAAACCCAGGAAAATTAATACTTAAAGAGGAAAAATAGAAAGTTAAATAAGTAGTGTAATATACTTGGTGTGACTTTGGAATCAATTTTTTTACTCTGTTTCTTAAGTACAGCATATTAGTGGGTGGAATCACCAAAACAATTCTTTCCCCTGAATATTAGCTATATTTAGTTTAATTTAACTTTATATAAACGTTGTAA
>NC_136482.1:101928393-101975893 GCF_053919585.1 Euprymna scolopes | reverse complement strand
TATATATATATATATATTATCATTGCTATATATATATATATATATTATCATTGCTATATATATATATATATATATATTATCATTGCTATATATATATATATATATTATCATTGCTATATATATATATTATCATTGCTATATATATATATATATATATATATATTATCATTGCTATATATATATATATATATATATATATATATATATATCATTGCTATATATATATATATATTATCATTGCTATATATATATATATATATTATCATTGCTATATATATATATATTATCATTGCTATATATATATTATCATTGCTATATATATATATATATATATATATATATATATATATTACACTGGGTTGCATTTGGAAAAAAAAAATTTGCAACAGAAATGTTAACATTTTTCATTACAGTTTCGCATAGTAAACGCATAAAGCATACCCATTTTTTTTAAGGAGGTGCTCATTTTTTTGTAATAGTTGGCACAATATTTATCAGATTCATTGTAAAGAATGCATCCAATTTGAAGTTAGAAAGCAGCTATTCCCCTTGAAATGCACGCTTTCGCGACATTCTCTCGTGTGCTGGCCTTGCAGGAGATGTTGTCCAGCTTCTTTGAAGAGACCAGCAGAAATCAGCCATCATGGTCACACTTCAATTGCCTTGATAGCGGTGCTCCATATCGGATATATCCTGATGGAACCTCTCTCCCTGTTCCTCACTGTATTCACCCAAATTAGCAGGAAAGTAGTCAAGGTGACTGTGCAGGAAATGTATTTTGATGCTCATGCGTGTGCCAGCAGTTTCGTATGCTTGAAGCATATTCTCAACCCGTTCCTTGTAGTCATCAGATTTTCTGTTTCCTAAAAACCCTGTCACAACTAACTTAAAACATTCCCAAGCTCTTCTTTCACGAGGTGTCAGTGCTTCATTAAATCCGGTATCAGACATAAGTTCACGAATCTGTGGTCCAACAAATATGCCAGCTTGTACTTTAGCATCACTGACAAGAGGGAATTTATTGGAAAGGTATTTAAACCCTTCTCCATCTTTCGCAAGTGATTTCACAAAATTTTTCATCAACCCCAGCTTTATGTGAAGGGGAGGCAGAAGCACCTTCTCTGGTGGTACAAGTGGTAGTGTTTTGACGTTATGGCGGCCAGGAACAAATTCCGTCCGTTGTGGCCATTCCCTTTGTCGGTAATGTACGGAATCTGCACGGCTGTCCCACAAGCACAAAAAGCATGGGTATTTTGTGTAGCCCCCCTGCATTCCTAACAAAATGGTCAGAACTTTTAGGTCACCACAGAGAAGCCAGTTGTGATCTTGATATTGTATGTTGTTAAGAAGAAGTGACATGGTATCATAGGTTTCTTTCAGGGTAACAGAATGAGCAATGGGCAATGATGCTACGTTTTTACCATTAAAAAGTAGCACAGCTTTTAGACTTCTGGTGGAGGAATCTATAAAGAGCCTCCATTCTTCACGATGGTATTCTTTACCCATGTGTTCTACAAGACCTGAAACATCGTGGCAATATACCATGTCATCGGACTTGGCAAAGTACTGCACGAATCCCTGCTCTCGATGCCGATACTGTGCAAAGTATGTATTACGTGCCAAAAGATTTTTCTCTTTTAACCTTGAACCTAACAACTGTGCAGATTCTTTTGACAGACCAAGATCTCGTACAAGGTCATCTAGCTCACTCTGTTCAAATAACTGAGGGCTTTTCTCAGAGGTCCCACTGATATCTTCATAAACATCCTGATTTTCACTGTCATCACATGTAGAGTCACTTGCACTGGTACGTTCTAGAATCTCAGGAGGTCTTGGCACAGGAACAACATCACTATGTGGTACTGGTTGCGTAACTAACGGAATGTTTGGGTATTTAATATATTTCAAACTTATACCATTCCTTCCCAGTGGTTTCACCATTCAAAAATAGCAGTCATCATGGTGATTCGTAGGTTCCCGCCAAACCACTGGTATTCCAAATGGCATTGATTTTCGGTTTCCTTTATTCCAGTGGCATAAACCAGCGAAACACTTCACACAAGCAATGTGTGGCGCGCATGGTTTATCCTGATGTCCAAGTTCGATGCCAAAGTAGGCACGATAGAGTTGTTTCACTGTAGAAGTGACTTTATGCTTCTGCCTTGAAAGTGTGTAATTTCCGCAGATGTAGCAAAATGAGTTGGGGTGGTTTTTGCAAGTCCGTGCCATTCTTTAATTGATCTGCAACAAAAAAGGTATATTAATATACGACGCAGTATATGACGCTGTAACACATAAACTAGAACCTTACGAGCAAAATGACTACTACCATCGTGATCAGCACAAAAAATTGGTCTAGAAGAGGATATTGTCATGGATGTTGCATTTTTGATGCAGCCCAGTGTTATCATTGCTATATATATATATATATATATATATATATATATATATATATATATATATATATATATATTATCATTGCTATATATATATATATATATTATCATTGCTATATATATATATATATATTATCATTGCTATATATATATATATATATTATCATTGCTATATATATATATATATATTATCATTGCTATATATATATATATATATTATCATTGCTATATATATATATATATATATTATCATTGCTATATATATATATATATATATATATATTATCATTGCTATATATATATATATATATTATCATTGCTATATATATATATATATTATCATTGCTATATATATATATATATATATTATCATTGCTATATATATATATATATATATTATCATTGCTATATATATATATATATCATTGCTATATATATATATATATCATTGCTATATATATATATATATATATTATCATTGCTATATATATATATATATATATATTATCATTGCTATATATATATATATATATATATATATATATATATATTATCATTGCTATATATATATATATATATATATATATATATATTATCATTGCTATATATATATATATATATATATATATATATATTATCATTGCTATATATATATATATATATATATATATATTATCATTGCTATATATATATATATATATATATATATATATATATTATCATTGCTATATATATATATATATATATTATCATTGCTATATATATATATATATATATATTATCATTGCTATATATATATATATATATTATCATTGCTATATATATATATTATCATTGCTATATATATATATATATCATTGCTATATATATATATATCATTGCTATATATATATATATATATATTATCATTGCTATATATATATATATATATATATATATTATCATTGCTATATATATATAATATATATATTATCATTGCTATATATATATAATATATATATATATATTATCATTGCTATATATATATATATTTTTTTTTTTTTTTTTTACAAAGGCATCACCACATTATCAAGGCCCAGAGGCCACTCAAGGATAAGGGCTAAAGAGTGTACAGTAGAAATTGGTCAATATAGTAATCATTAGTAATGAAAATTTGGTAAATTTAATAACTTATATGGAACGGCTCATCAAGAACTTATTTACTTTAGACTTGAACACAACCATATTGTAGTCAGCCGGAAAGCAGGAAAACGGAAGACAATTCCACAGGCGTGCAGTTCTAAGAAAGAAGCTTTGTTCATGGAATCTACGTTTAGGTATAGGCACAGATAAAGAGTGGGGGAAATTATTGATAGTGTTTACAGCTAGACGAGTGTTTCTTGTGAAAGTTTGGCGAGGGGGGACCATAGATTGAAGCTCAGTTGAACACTTTCCATGAAAATAACGATACATCAGAGACAAACCCGCAACATCTCTTCTGTGAGATAGAGGTTGCAAGGAGGAGAAAAGGACATCTCCTACGAGGCTACGAAGTCTATTTTGAACTCTATCAAGGCAGGACAAGTCCTTTCTAGCAGCTCCTGCCCAGATGTGGCAACAGTATTCCATCCTTGGACGTACCTGGCTCTTATATAGATAGAGAATAGCATCAGCAGTGAGATATCTACCGGATCGATAAAAAGATCCCACCATTTTTCCAGCGGCCTTGGCAACAGATTTGATATACGTGTTCCATTTAAGATCAGGAATAATGGTCAAGCCCAGAAGCTTGTCAAAACTTGAGGCCTCCTGAAGACGAGAGCCATTCATTTCAATTGATGACAAATGTGGATTAGAATGTTGATGATGTAAAGAGAGAAGCTTGGTTTTAGATGCATTAAAAGTAACCAGCCACTCCTTTCCCCATTGTACTATGTGCTCAAGATCAGAGGAGAGAGAATTGGAGAGAACTTGGTCGTTTACTGTCTTAGATGTGGTACCATAAATGGTAGTGTCGTCAGCATAAATGTCTACAAATGATGTAAGGATATGATTTGGAAGATCATTAATGTAGATCAGGAAAAGAGTTGGGCCCAGGATGGATCCCTGAGGGACACCGGCATTAATACTGTGAGCTTCTGATTTTTTCCCCTCAACTACTACTCTTATGAACCTATCAGAAAGAAATGATTTAATAATTGAGAAGACTTTTCCAGCTATACCATAGCTAGCGATCTTATGAAGTAAACCTTTATGCCATACCCTATCAAAGGCTTTAGATATGTCAAGAGCAATTGCCCTAGAAAGATTGCCACCGTCGAGAGATTTGCTAATCCTATGCGATATAACTGTAAGGACATCTGCTGTAGATCTAGCAGAACGGAAACCATATTGAGTGTCACTAAGAAGGTTATTTTTGTTGAGATGTTTGATTACTTCTGTATTTAACACAGATTCTAGCAACTTACTCATGACGCACAGGAGACTTATTGGCCTGTACTGAGAGGAGGATGAGCGATCACCTGAATTCTTAAATACAGGGCATACTGATGAGATTTTCCAGGGAGATGGGAAACTATTCTCCTTAAGACAACGTTTAAACAGTTTTGTAAGTATGGGCGCTAGTTCAGGTTGAAGTTTTTTGAGTACTATAATTGGAATACCATCAGGGCCAGTTGCTTTACTGGAATCAAGGTTTTTGATTAGCTTGGCAACATCACGTACAGATATACGTATATCACATAGCGTGTTTTCTGATACAGGAGGAAATATTGGGGGTTGGCGGTCTTGGTCGCAAAGGGTAGAATTAGCTGCAAAGTTCTTGACAAAGAGTTTGGCTTTGTCTGATGCTGACGAGATTACCTCAGGTCCATTGATAATAGTTGGGATGGAGCACACGCTTCTGTTCAGGATTCTGTTTGCTATTTGCCAAAACTGGTGGGAACCAAGCCGCTGCTCAGCTACTTTGGACTTAACAGATTGAGCATACAACTCTCTTGCGTTCCTTATTACTTTCTTACAATGGTTGCTGGCAGTCCTGAAAACGGCTTTAGTTTCCATACATCTATTACGTTTGAAGCAGTGGAAAAAGTGATTTCTGTGCGCAATGGCAGCAGCACATTCTGGAGAGAACCATGGCTGGCTGTTAGGTTTTTGCTGAAACTTTTTAGAGGGTATGAAATGGTCAATACCTACAATTAACCATTCAGTTAGGTCTAATACTATAGAGGACACATCCTTTTTAAACATGGAATGCAGAGGTAGATCAGATATAAATGTACGGAAGCTATCCCAGTCAGCCTTAGTGTATCGATATACTGTACGATGAAGAGGTACGTCTGGGGACTTATTACATTTCATTTTTATCTTAATTGATACAACAGAGTGGTCGGAAGATCCAAGAGGCGACAGAACAGAAACTGAACATAGTTCAGGGCAAGTTGTGAGAAAAAGGTCTAGTAGGCTCGCATACTGGCCGTCATTATCGGGCACACGGGTAGGTTCCTGAACAATCTGAGTGAGGTCATAGGCAATGGAGAAATCATGACAGAACCTCCCCTCATCATCGGTCTTGTTTGAGTGGGTCAACCATTCGACGTTGTGAACATTGAAGTCTCCACATACGTGAATGTTAGCTGAAGGATAAGTAGAAAGGACTTGGTCAATTTTCTCAGATATGCTTTGAAAGATAGTAACTCCGCTGTTGTGGGGGTGATAGAGAGTAAATATAAATGCAGTAGTGTGAGCTAAAGCAACCCGGAAGCACATATAGGGTAAGTTAGGATCTTCCCTGGAGATGTCCCTCCCACATGGAAAGCTATCTTTAATATAGGCACATATTCCATGCCCATGGCGATCTTGGGGGTCAGATTTAGAAGTTAAGTTAGAGTATCCTGTAATTGCAAACTCATCTAGGGAAATAGCCTGTCCAATGCCAGTTTCACTTAAAAATAAAAGGTCTGGTTTAGTCTCCTGTAATTGGGTTTCAACCTCTGGAAGGTTAGAACGAAGACCCCTGATGTTGGAGAAGGAGACATGGTAGTAGGGGTCTACGTTGGAAGTTGGAGAACCGGGTTTAATCGTGTATTTTTTCTTGAAACTTGTCATGATGAAATTTTGGAATTTGTGGACTAGGTCGTCAGATTTACTTAGAGCAGGACAGAGAGGGGAAACTAAGAGAGAAAAAGAAACGAAGAATTTTTTTTTTTTTTTTTTTTTGTACCACATGATAAGGTAAAGCCGTAACAGTTACCCACTAGTATGGCATCGAGAGGCCCCACCAGAAGCTACTGCATGGTCCAGATTCCATTCACCAAATGGCAATACAGCAGCCCCAGTACTTTGCACCTGCTGATAGGACAGCCTCCTTAGTGGTTAATCCAAGGTTCGGGTCCCTGACTATCAGGCGGATAACGTCAGCCCAGACAAAACGTTTACCTCCAGCACCCTTACTAGTGACATGGCTACAAGGATAGACATAGAAACAGAAAAGTTCCACCAACTCTGCCAACTGTTTGCGCAAAATACTGCCAACCTAGAAAACAGCTTTTTCTTCTCCCTTTGTCAGAAAAATCACTCATTAAAAAATGAGGACTGAGGGACAAATAAGAAGAAGCGAGAGTAATAGGAGCTGCCGATAACGCATCCACAATGCGTTTTCTACTCTCCATTAAAAAAAAAAACAAAAAAAACTATTAAGTATTGTACTTTATAAAAGTCCAACTGACGTGTTTAAGGGAAAGTATGGTGATAGATTCCCCTCTCACGAACTAAAAATGAGTACAATTAGGTAATCTATTTTTGCAATCAACTCGGTAGATAAATAAACATTTATGGACGAGAAAAAAAGCTAGCATTTAATACAACAGAAATACATAAATTAAATACTGAAATAAAATGTAGTTATTAATATTTGAATCTAAAAATAAAAAGTGCGAATTAGTAGAGAAAATCACTTATCACAACAACGCTTCCATCTCCAAACTGCAAACTAGTGAAGAATTTAACTTTTAATAGCGTTCAGAAGATTTTTTTTTTTTAAATTAACCGTTAAGAGAAAGCGTGATTTTATTCTGAACTTTAACTAATCACGTTTTAAGAAACTTATGATATAAAAGAAAAGCAGATGGGGTGGGGGGTTCTTCCGAAGTTAGTTGGTGACGTTTTAAGTAATTGAAAGATAAGATGGGAGCCAGAAATTAGGGGTGGGGGACTGAAAATGATAATATAATGGATTGATTATACAATATTTAAGATCAACTTGGTAGATAAACATTTATGGACGAGAAAAAAAAAAAGCTAGCATTTAATACAACAGAAATACATAAATTAAATACTGAAATAAAATGTAGTTATTAATATTTGAATCTAAAAATAAAAAGTGCGAATTAGTAGAGAAAATCACTTATCACAACAACGCTTCCGTCTCCAAACTGCAAACTAGTGAAGAATTTAACTTTTAATAGCGTTCAGAAGATTTTTTTTTTTTTAAATTAACCGTTAAGAGAAAGCGTGATTTTATTCTGAACTTTAACTAATCACGTTTTAAGAAACTTATGATATAAAAGAAAAGCAGATGGGGTGGGGGGTTCTTCCGAAGTCAGTTGGTGACGTTATAAGTAATTGCAAGATAAGATGGGAGCCAGAAATTAGGGGTGGGGGACTGAAAATGATAATATAATGGATTGATTATACAATATTTAAGATCAACTTGGTAGATAAACATTTATGGACGAGATATATATATTATCATTGCTATATATATATATATATATAATATATATATATTATCATTGCTATGTATATAATATATATATATTATCATTGCTATATATATATATATAATATATATATATATATTTCTTTTTCTTTTTTTTTTACAAAGGCATCACCACATTATCAAGGCCCAGAGGCCACTCAAGGATAAGGGTTAAAGAGTGTACAGTAGAAATTGGTCAATATAGTAATCATTAGTAATGAAAATTTGGCAAATTTAATAACCTATATGGAACGGCCCATCAAGAACTTATTTACTTTAGACATGAACACAACCATATTGTAGTCAGCCGGAAAGCAGGAAAACGGAAGACAATTCCACAGGCGTGCAGTTCTAAGAAAGAAGCTTTGTTCATGGAATCTACGTTTAGGTTTAGGCACAGATAAAGAGTGGGGGAAATTATTGATAGTGTTTACAGCTAGACGAGTGTTTCTTGTGAAAGTTTGGCGAGGGGGGACCATAGATTGAAGCTCAGTTGAACACTTTCCATGAAAATAACGATACATCAGAGACAAACTCGCAACATCTCTTCTGTGAGATAGAGGTTGCAAGGAGGAGAAAAGGACATCTCCTACGAGGCTACGAAGTCTATTTTGAACTCTATCAAGGCAGGACAAGTCCTTTCTAGCAGCTCCTGCCGAGATGTGGCAACAGTATTCCATCCTTGGACGTACCTGGCTCTTATATAGATAGAGAATAGCATCAGCAGTGAGATATCTACTGGATCGATAGAAAGATCCCACCATTTTTCCAGCGGCCTTGGCAACAGATTTGATATACGTGTTCCATTTAAGATCAGGAGTAATGGTCAAGCCCAGAAGCTTGTCAAAACTTGAGGCCTCCTGAAGACGAGAGCCATTCATTTCAATTGATGAAAAATGTGGATTAGAATGTTGATGATGTAAAGAGAGAAGCTTGGTTTTAGATGCATTAAAAGTAACCAGCCACTCCTTTCCCCATTGTACATATATTATCATTGCTATATATATAATATATATATTATCATTGCTATATATATATAATATATATATTATCATTGCTATATATATATAATATATATATATATATATATTATCATTGCTATATATATATATATATATATATATTATCATTGCTATATATATATTATTATTGCTATATATAATATATATATATTATCATTGCTATATATATTATCATTGCTATATATATAATATATATATATATTATCATTGCTATATATATAATATATATATATTATCATTGCTATATATATAATATATATATATATTATCATTGCTATATATATAATATATATATATATATATTATCATTGCTATATATATAATATATATATATATATATATATATTATCATTGCTATATATATAATATATATATATATATTATCATTGCTATATATATAATATATATATTATCATTGCTATATATATAATATATATATATTATCATTGCTATATATATAATATATATATATTATCATTGCTATATATATAATATATATATATTATCATTGCTATATATATAATATATATATATTATCATTGCTATATATATAATATATATATTATCATTGCTATATATATATAATATATATATATATTATCATTGCTATATATATAATATATATATATTATCATTGCTATATATATAATATATATATATATTATCATTGCTATATATATATAATATATATATATATTATCATTGCTATATATATATAATATATATATATATTATCATTGCTATATATATATATATATATATTATCATTGCTATATATATATAATATATATATATATTATCATTGCTATATATATATATATATATTATCATTGCTATATATATATAATATATATATATATATTATCATTGCTATATATATAATATATATATATATTATCATTGCTATATATATATAATATATATATATATTATCATTGCTATATATATATAATATATATATATATATTATCATTGCTATATATATAATATATATATATATATTATCATTGCTATATATATATAATATATATATTATCATTGCTATATATATATAAAATATATATTATCATTGCTATATATATATAATATATATATTATCATTGCTATATATATATAATATATATATATTATCATTGCTATATATATAATATATATATATTATCATTGCTATATATATATATATATATATATATATATATATATATATATAAATTATTATTGCTTGATATTTTTTTATTATATATACATGTATATATGTGTGTGTATATATAATATATATATATATATATATATATATATATAAACATTAAGGATGAAAGTTCCGTATCAAGAATTACAATGTTTCGAAATACTGACTGAAAAGTTTTATTTATTACTAGCAGGGATCCTGGCATTGCCCGGGTGTTTAGGTGGTGTAGTAAGGATCCCCTGGGTAAGGGGTTGAAACAACAGTAACAGGGGGAGTGGTACCTGGGTGTGTGTAGGTGGTATAGTAAGAAGCCCCAGAGTGGGGATGTAAAAAAAAAAAAAATGTAGTAGTTGACAAGCAGGCTCGAACACGTAACACGAAGGTGAAAAAAGGTTAAACAAAAGTGACATCTTAGCTGATGTTTCCATCGCCTGATCGGAATTCGGAATGTTGTAAATTAAGTGTAGTAAATAGTACATCGAAAAGAAGACGATGACTTGCTAAAATGTCGGCAAAAAAAAGCTATCTCTCCTTGTACAAAACTGCTCAGTTGAAGGTGAAGGAATGAATGTTTTTAGCCAATTTTTTTATATTTGTCGTCTGAAAGACAAAACTTTGGAATGATACAGATTTCATCAGGATTCATGTCTGTTGAAAGTTTTTGCAAGATATACAAACATACACACATTTTGCCTTTTATATATTATACTAGTGGGGATACCCAGCATGTGTGTTGCAGTGGTGTAGTAAGGGTGAGAATAAAAAGCAGCTCGGTGGATGGGAGGAGAAACAACAGGGTGGAGAAAGGTGTTAAAAAAAGTGGTAGTAGGCAGGCAGACTCGAACCCGTAATGCAAAGGAGGGAAAGAAGGTAAAAAAAAAAACAATGCGCTAGCCAATGTTGCCATTGCACAAGCAGAAGTTGTGTGCGTTGAATTTAAGCATAGTCAATCGAACGTACGATGATTTTAATGCTTGATATTTATTTGCTTCCCCACGAAAACAAATTAGACACAAGATCGTTTTTAATGTGGGGGAAAAACCAGCTCCTCCCAAAAAGGGGGCGCTCTGACACTATCCAAATAAATTCCCCTACGTTGACCAAAGACCAATTAACTTAAGTGAAGCATCAATCCCAGCCCGAAGGCCAAGATGATTTAAATGCTTTGCCGCTTTTTCCAACAGTTTTACTTTATACGAAAAAGCCAAACAAACACCCAAAATTACCCCCGGTGGGAATTTTTTTTAACTCTATCAAAAAAAAAAAAAAGATAGAAACGGTGTTCATTTGAAAATCTGAGATATTACAATCTGTGAAGTATGCAAAACCTTCTCGCGGAATTTAACCGATGTGAGAACACCAATGCAAAAAGCCTTTTGTCGACGTACACAAACGTTCACGTCCATTTCATTTTGTCTTATATATATAGACTAGCGGGGGGTATCTGGCGTGGCCCGGGTGTTTGTAGGTGTGTATGTTGGGGGAGGGGGTGATCAAAGCAACCCTGTTTAAAAAAAAACGTTGGCCGGGTGTTTGGAGATGTAAAAGAAAAAAAAAGTTTTAGTAGGAAAGTAGGCTTGAACCCCAAACCTTTGACGTGGAGGTGGAAACAAAATGGAAAAAAAACTCTGGGACCTAACCATCTCGGCCACGAGAGAAGAGGAATGAAAAGCATCTTAATTTAACGTTTATAAAATGGAATGTTTTATACTGAAAAGCGAAAGAAACATGCAGCGATCGAAATATCTGGAAAAAATAGCGTGTGAATTTGGGCAAATTGAATACACACTTGACCCTCATTCTTAAGTTGTAGATATTATTATTTAGATGTGATATAAAAAGTTTTAAGTAGAAGCGAGCCGAGCTAGAAAGCCGACGAAGAAAGCCTTTTGCAGACATACACAAAAAGCGAACATACATACATACACACATTTTCGCATTTATATATATATAGACTAGCGGGGGTACCCGGCATTGCCCAGGTGTTTCGAGGTGTGCGTGTGTGCGCTCTTAAATCAAAAAGAAACACGGGGGGGGGGTAAAAAAAGTTTTGGTAAGTAGGTAGGATCGAACCCGAAGCCCTAAGGCGAAGTTGGAAAGTTGGAAAATAAAATGTGAAAAAAATATGACACATTAACCGCTCGGCCAGCAAGAATGAGTTACTGAAAGACGTTTGAATTTATTTAAGTAAGAAGAGAATTGACAGGTGCCCGCACTTAATGACGTCAAGTGGAAGTCGTAGAGTTAACATTTTGTGCGAGCGTTACGACGACGTAAGCAATAGCTATTCAGCAGTAAACATTTTCTGGGGAACAGTTTTTAATGAGGTCAATAACCCAGTTTGTTTGTTTTTACCCAACTTTGGGGAAAACCAGCTCCCCGTTTATTGGGGGAGTGTCTCGTCTCGAAATGGAAGCAATCGTCTGATATGACGATGATAAGCCGACATTGACTAAACGTTACATCGCTTTCTGGAGACCACTGACCGTGGGCCAGAGATTCGAATCAAGTTTTGCTTTTTTATACCGAAAAACGAAAGCAACACGCGGTGATCCGAAAATTTTGAATATTTAACGTTTCAAAGTTGGGCAAATTAAATATTGTTACTTTACTATATTTATTTTCTACTAGCGGGGGGAGGGGTACCCGGCATGGCCCGGGTGTTTGTAGGTGTGTGTGTTGGGGGGGGGTGATCAAAGCAACCCTGTTTTAAAAAAAAATGTTGGCCGGGTGTTTGGAGGTGTAAAAGAAAAAAAAAGTTTTAGTAGGAAAGTAGGCTTGAACCCCGAACCTTTGACGTGGAGGTGGAAACAAAATGGAAAAAAACCCTGGGACCTAACCCTCTCGGCCACGAGAGTAGAGGAATGAAAAGCATCTTAATTTAACGTTTATAAAATGAAATTGACAGGTGCGAAAAACTTAAGTTATGTGATGTTTGACCTTGAAACATGACGCGGCTGCAAGCCAGTTTTCGCTCGTTTTATACTGAAAAGCAAAAGAAACAAGCGGCAATCGAAATATCTGGAAAAAATAGCGCATGAAAGTCGGACAAAATAAATACACACGCGCCCCCCGTTCTTAAGTTGTAGATATTATTATTTAGACGTGATATAAAAAGTTTTAAGTAGAAGCGAGCCGAGCGAGAAGGCCGACGAAAAAAGCCTTTTACAGACATACACAAAAAGCAAACATACGTACATACATACACACATTTTCGCTTTTATATATATATATAGATTAAAAGAATTGACTTAAATTCTCATGTAAAATTTATTTGTTTTACAATTTTAAACAACTAGAAAAAATAAAATAGAATTTTCAGTTTGAGAGTAAAACATTGCTTTTACTTATTGCATAAACTTATGTATTAGTTTAAAAAAATCCACAATATCTATTGAAACAAGGCTGATAGCTATTAGTCGCGTGCTCTTGTGTAATGAATGAATGCATGAATGCAGGATTGACATGGAATTCTTAAAGATAAACTAAAATGACCGAAAAATGGGCTGAAATGACTTAAATAAATAAAAAGTAAATGACTTAGAATGACTTTAATAGACTTAAGGATGAATTGAATGACCTTAAGAATGACTTGAATGCTTAAAAAATAACTGGAATCCTTCAAAACCAACTTGAATGATATGGAGAATGACTTGAATGGCTTTGAGACTGACTGGTTGTAAAGTGCGTGATAATTTTACATTAAATTAATACAGAAAAGTGATCCCCCACTTTATATCACAAAGTTACGAACATAAGTACAGCATGTAGTAAGACAGATACTACACTTTGATCTTGGCCAAAAGGCCAAGAAAAGCTGTATTTATTTGCTCCCCCACTGAGCAAATTAGGCACAAGGCTAATTTTTAATGTGAGGAGTCAAGGGGAAATGGGAACCAACTCCCCGGAGAGTAGGGAGCTGGATAATGACAATTGGTATGAAGGGTTGCCCCTACATTGACCAAGGTCTTATATGTGGGGCTGCTCCCACATATGGTCCTTGCTTGCAGTATCTGCCGGAACAGATTGTATTTATTTGCTCCCCCACTGAGCAAATTAGGCACAAGGCCAATTTTTAATGTGAGGAGTCAAGGGAGGGGGAAGGGAAAAAAGGGACCAGCTCCTGAGAGGTGGGAAATGGGAGCTGGTTAAAGGTCAGGTATGTGGGGTTGCCCTCACATCTGGTCTTTGCTTGCAGTATCTGCCGGAACAGATACTACACTTTGATCTTGACCAATCTGCCGGAACAGATGGTATTTATTTGTTCCCCCACCGAGCAAATTAGGCACAAGGCCAATTTTTAATGTGAGGAGTGAAGGGAGGGGGAAGGGAAAAAGGGGATCAGCTCCCGAGAGGTGGGAAATGGGAGCTGGTTAAAGGTCAGGCATGTGGGGTTGATATTTATTTGCTGCCCACCTCAGCAAAATGTGGCACAAGGCCAGAAAGTGGGAACCCCGCAGGCTCCCCTAAAGGAGGGGCACTCCTGCAATTTTAAAAATTGCCTGAGTAACCCCGTCGGCATTCCCCGGTCAGGGTGCCTCAGGCAGCAAGCAATAAACTTGCCCCACCGGAAAGCCCGGTGGCAAGGCCTGGGAGGGTGGACCTCCTAGGTATTACCCAGGCGGTGTACCTCAGTCCAACAGGTGCTGGGCCGGTTCCCGGCCCCTCACCTGTTGGACTGAGTGTCAAGTGACGAATCCTTGACTTGGCTGGTCAGATATGTGGGGTTGCCCCAACATCTGGTCTTTGCTAGGCATAGCTTGCAGCATCTGCCGGAACAGATGGTATTTATTTGCTCCCCCACCGAGCAAATTAGGCACAAGGCCAATTTTTAATGTGAGGAGTGAAGGGAGGGGGAAGGGAAAAAGGGGACCAGCTCCCGAGAGGTGGGAAATGGGAGCTGGTTAAAGGTCAGGCATGTGGGGTTGCCCCCACATCTGGTCTTTGCTAGTCATAGCTTGCAGTATCTGCCGGAACAGATGGTGTTTATTTGCTCCCCCACAGAGCAAATTAGGCACAAGGCCGTTTTTAATGTGAGGTAAAAACCAGCTCCCCTAAAAGTAGGCAAAAAGGGGGCACTCTGGTTACCAAAAATAATAATTGTCCTAGTATAGAGGGTTTCCCCTCTATTGACTGGTACAAATTATCTTAAGTGCAGTATCTGCCGGAACAGATACTACACTTTGATCTTGTTTATATATTTTATTGAGAAAGAAAAAATTGAACATAAAAAACGTACAAAAAATTCAATTCAACAAAATTAGGCACAAGGTCCTACAAGAAATTGGGAGGGGGAGGGTACAGGGTCTTTTTGACTATGTAACAGATGAGACTTTGAAGTCTTACTCTTGACTGGCAACATTTACCAAAATACCTTAATCACTCTGTGGATCCTAATCTAACTAATAACTCCAGCGTTCAATGTAAAATTTAACTATGTACAATTTGTATATTCATTTCTGTATGTTGTGTGTGCATTTTTTTTTTTTTTTTTTTTTTTTTTTTTGTGTGCGTGTGTATGTGTGAGAAAATAAAGTTCGATTTCATTAGAAAGAGTTCTTGAATTAATTGGCATAAAATGTTCGTGGAGTGGGAAAAAACTAATGAAAATGTTCATTTCAAAAATAAGGAAAAAAAAACTACTAATGTGTTGTTAGTAAGACCCCCCTGTACTATTCTATGTGGCTAGATCCCCCACTGTTTTCCGGGGAACCGAAAACAAGCAGAGCATCCCTAATGGGGTTTGGGGAAGTCGCCTTAATGGAGGTGGGAGAAAATAAAGCAACGGATGGAGGGGGTAGGAAGGTGACCTCTGAGTAGGGGGATGACCGGGGGCATCAGAAAATAAAGAAGAGGAGCAGGGGGGTTGGGCAGACTCAGAGGTTCTCTAATACCAAAAAATAAAATAAGGAACAGGATCTCATTTGTACCACCAGTTAAGAGTTACTTTACTGAACTTATAATACTAACCTAGGCGGGATGGGTTCCGTAGGACCCAGCACCGCCCATGCCATGCCTAAGGAGGGAACACGTATTGAAACTTGGCTCCTCGACGGATGCACAAACTAGTGCTGTGCACCCACCTCTTGTCAAATTCCACTCTAGGCAACCTCCTCCAATCGCATCTGATCTTTACTTTAAGCAAGTGTTTAAAGTAAACGATCAGATCCCGATCAGGAACAGATGTCCCTTCGTGGACCAACTTGAGGCGCGTGATCCAAATGGTCATGCGCGCTACTGCTAGGATCGCCAGGAAAACCAAACTTTCCTCCCTGGGGAACGGCGGCTCCATGTTGTACACAAAAGTTCCTACGTCGAGATCGAGCAGATACTCGGCATCGATGCGAGCTGTTACCCCCTCGACGTACCTTAATAGGGGCTGTATCCGGCTGCAACTAAAAAACGCGTGCTCGATTGTTTCGGGCTCGCGTTCGTCACAGCACGGACAGAAGCGGCTGGTATGTTCTTTATACCGGAAAAGTACGTCGAAGAGGGGCAGCGCATTTCGGACCAGTCGCCAAGTCAGGGAGAATTCCGAGTTATTCAGAATCTCCCGTCCCGGCGCCCAACGCCATTGAGAACGGACAACCTCCATCGACCATCCCATCCGCCTACAAAGTGGATCCTTCGCGGTTCCCTCCACTAAATCCCGATACAGTTTCTTCCTTGGCTGATCGAGGACATTGGTCCCCGGCAAAGCTCTAAGAGCGGTTCGGCATTCGGAGAAGAACTTGGACTCCCCCTTCGGTCTACGACGACCTTCTACTGAAGGGTTGGGTTTGAGATTGGGAAACGAGTTCTCAACCACAGGGACCCAAGGAGCGTCTCCTTCAAGCGAACGACCCAGGAAGGCCAATCTCTCGGCGTTTCTATGACACAAGAGACTGGGCTGACCCAGGCCTCCCTCGCTCGGACTTTGAACACAGACCTCTCTGCAGACATAATGCTTACCCTCGTTCCACAAAAGTGAATCGAGGTGCCCTTGTAAGCGGGTTAGTCGTTCTGCAGGTAGAGGAAGTACAGACAAACGGTAAAGGATGAGCGGAAAGACGTATGTAGCACACGTCTCCGCCCGACCCTTCAAGGACAATTTCCTTCCAATCCAAGTCTTTACTGACGATTTGACCTTAGACTGTACTTCCGACCAATTCTTTTCCAGCTGAAGTCCCGGTCCAAACCAGACACCGAGAATGCGGACCGGTCCATCGGTCCAGCTGAAAATACCTGGAAGCGAGTTTACCCCGGTCCAGGCCCCCAACCGCAGGCCAACAGACTTGCTACGGTTGAAGATGGCCCCTGTTACTTCTTCGTATCGAGCGAGCGCCTCGACCACCGCTTGAACGTCCGTGAGGCAAGACACGAACACGGTGACGTCATCGGCGAACGCGGAAACCCTGGCTCGTGTGCCTCCAGGGAGAGCTATTCCGCGCAGGACTGGTGTAGCCGCCTCGTCCCTTAACTTGCGAAGGAGGGGTTCCAACGCCAGGACATACAACAGAGGCGACAGCGGACAACCCTGTCGCACCGACCGAGAGACAGCGAATGACTCCGACAGCTTACCGTTGATCTGCACCGCTACCGTCGGCCTGTCATACAGAACAAAGATCCACTTGCGGAAGTCCGGAGTAAATCCGGCGGCCTCTAGCACAGATCCTAGGAACCGATGGTCGACCCTATCGAATGCCTTGGACTGATCCAAACTGATCAGCACGGCTTTGGCGTCGTCATCTGTCCCCTCTATGATCGAGCGTATCAAGTGCAAATTGTCTTGAATCGATCTCCCCTTCACAGCATAAGTCTGGTCCGGTTCGATCAAGTCAGTGATGACAACCTGCAAGCGATTCGCAAGAATCTTTGCCAAAATCTTTAACTCTGTGTTTAGCAGAGTCAAGGGCCTAAAATCATCAAAGTTTTCCCTCCCACCATGCCGTTGACCTTTCCTCAGCAATGTGATCACACCCTTGGTCACCTGTCCAGGGATGGAACCCTGGGCAAACCAATGGTTGAACATATCCTTCAGAATAGGGACCAACATGGGCGACAGCCTCAAGTAAAACTCGTAGGGTAAACCATCAAGCCCCGGAGATTTGTTATAGCCGACCTGCTTCAACGCAGTAATGACCTCATGTTCAGTAATAAGACCATCACAGCTAGCCGCCCGAGCCGCCGTGAGGCGGGGCGAGTCAGCCAAATAGCTGCCAAACTCATCAACCCTGAGTCCGGGTAGTTGGGTGAAGCGCACCGATAGATGCTCCCAAAACCCCTCGCAGATCTCCCGAGTCGATACTAAGGGGTGTCCTTCCAGGTTATGTACTTTACGAATATACCCATCCGAACCGCGCCTTAAAGCAGCCTTACGCTCAACAGCGTCAACATTCACAGCCTCGTTAGAAACTTTCTTTAACCTAGCCCTAACTACTTGACCTTCATACCGCTCGCTAGCCAAGCGGTTGAGATCTTGTTTAGCTAGTGCTAACTCTAGGGGGTCCCCCCCCTCCACCGCCCGGGTCAGCTTATCCTCTAAACGCTTCTTTGCCTTGGCCTTATCTATCGCGAAGCGTTGGCTATACTGGACAGAGAAGCGCCTAATTTTGGCCTTGAGACTAACCCACCACTTACTCCCTGTAACCGCCCCCACTAAAGCCCGCTGAATTAGCTCAGTGACCTTCAACCGGTAGTCCTCCAGCTCCAACAAGGTGCTGTTGAACTTCCAGTATCCGGCCAGTTTAGGCCTAGCACTTAAGCTCAAACGGGCCATAACAAGTTTATGGTCCGAGTGTCCTAGCAAGTGGAACGTGGGGCAAGATAGGAAGTCTACATCGCCTAACTAACATCCGATCCAAGTAAGTGCTTGGATGGGAAGGCACTACAGGATGCCACGTCCACATCTCCCGCCCCGGATGATCCAGACGAAATCTGTCGACGAGATCGCACGAGGCCATCAGGTCAGACAGACTGCTGTCACACCACGCCGACCCGCTAGTCCCCCCGACCTTATCTATTTTGGGATCAAGGATTGCATTCCAATCCCCCATTAAAACTAACCGTTCCGGATCCACTAAGAAGCCCTCCAACCGTCGAAAAAAGGTTGCCCTCTCTACAGCAGCATTGGGAGCATAAACAGCAACAATCCGAAAAACACTACAATTAACAGCAACATCAACAACGAGCGCCCGCCCGTCCTCGCCTGCGTGAACAACATTCACCGACGCTGACAGGGTGCGACTCACTAGCAAGGAGATTCCACGACTATAGGTATTGCCATATGCTGAGTAGACATCGTAATCGTTTACCAGCACCTGACAATCCCCGTCACAAACAAAGTGGGTCTCCTGGATAGCGGCAATATCTACCTTGAGGGACACCAAGTCTCTCACAACGCGAGAGGCCTTGCTTCGACACCTGATGCCCCTCACATTCAATGTAGCCAAGTTCAAAGACATGATCACTTACCTCAAGCACTGTCACAGACGGGTCTGAAATCCTTGGCAGTGAGGACATGGCAGGCCTGGCCAAGGCTGCCGGTAAGTAAATCCGATGAAGGTGATCCATCCTTGGCCACGCCCCCCACGTCCAGGGGGAAGGTTAGTTTGAGTGCCCTGTATAGCGATGGGTGTACATACATGGGGATTCTACCCTCACATTTAAAGAAAATGTTGGTCAGCGAAGGATGGTCCCTATCCACCAGCTGCTGGCCTGGGATCGCATTCTTCGCTGCCTTAATCATTTCCAACATTCCTCCAGTCCTAGCGTCCTTGTTGACCCTAACGAAAGTGGTCAACAAGGGAGCGTCCTTGAATTTAGTGGGGTCTGTTACTAGGTCTCCACCGACTGTTTCAAAGTTTTTAAGTTTATTGTACCGGACCTTCTGTTGTCCTTTAAGGTCCGGAGCCGGTTGGAGAGGGTCTGTTTCACAAATCCTGCTTCCTGGCAGGAAGGGGAGCTTTTTGGTCCGTTCAGTGCGGACTTTGGGAGTGGGGGAGGGGATCTCTTTTGGTTGATGGGGAGGCTGAGCGCTTGGGGAGGGGGTAGCCTGCTCGTTTTCTTCTTTTTGGCTCCTGTCACAGGATGAGGGGCGGGAAGAGTTTCTTGGGGCCTTTATAGGAGAGGGGGAAGGTTGTTCGGGTTGCTGGGGTGTTGGGATCACAGGGGGCTCATCCTGTGTTGTTATTGCGAGGGAGTCCTTCTCGGTCTCAGTGGGGGTAGGGGGGTTTGCGCGTGTCTTTCGGCTTTTCCTCCTCCTGGCCCTCCTGATCTCTGTTGCGCTCAGGGCCATAGAGACTGTTGTTGTCTCTTCCTCTGCCTCTGACACGGCCTCCTCCTCAGATTCTGGTAGTTTCCTCTTGTTTGAGGAGGAGGGTGTCTGTGTGTCCATTTTCTCCATCTCGCTCTTCGGTTGTTCTTGGTCTTGGGTGACTGTCTGCAAGGATGGCTGTTTGTTGATCTTGCCTTTCTTTACGACCGTCACCCAGCCTGTCGGTGCCTCTGGAGGATTTGCGGCCGGCGCGGGAGCAGCGGCTTGATTTGTTGTCACGCTTGTTCCCGCCGCTTTTGTGGGCTTCTTCCCTCCATTCCTCTTTGGACAGTCCTTCGCCATATGTCCTTGTTGTGTGCACAGCCAGCAATGAGGCCTCCTCCCTTCCACTATAAGGGAGAGTGTCCACTCTCCGAACTTGAGTGTGGCTGGGATGGCGTAGAATCCAGCCTTGTCCAGGACCATCTGTACTTTGTAGTCCCCGGTCATGATGTTTCTTAATCCGCGGACCGGGGTGACTTCCTCTACGTCTCCATACTGGCTTAGGATAGCCCCCAGTTGTTTGGCCTCCATATAGCAGGGGACGTTTAGAGCAGAAACATTTGCTCTCCTCTTGTTCATATAGATGGGTTGGAGCTTTATGTTCCTGCTCTGATGGCAGGTCCTGGACAGCCTGACTGCGTCTTTGGAGGTGGGGAGCAGAACATCCCACTGTGCGTAACTCCTTCTACAGATGTAGTTGGTGGGAATGTTCTGCTCCAGCAACACGTTCATCATGGTGTCCTTGTTGACGCCCATCAGACCCATTGTCTTGGTGTCTGAAGTTATCAGCGAGAGCACTCTTTTCTCCAGAACTTCCACTTGACCCGGGAGGGGTTGGATGTTGTTCCCCTGGGTATACTCCTTGTAAGTGGAGTCGAAGAGTGCTCTGTAGTCTTCGGGCGTCAACTTCCCTTGCTGCTCTTTGGGGCCCCATGCCGGTCCTCCATCCTGGTGGGTGTCAGCTGGACTCGGGTTGGGGGGCGTAGCTGGTGTTGTGGGGCTCTCTCTTGTTATGGGCATTTTTGGTTTCGGAACTGGGCTGTTACCAGGCAAAGTAGGCCATTGTGTCTTTGGCGTTGTTTCGTCCTGGCTTGGTTTGCTCTCCGGGCCACTCCCCTTTCTTATTTTCTTCCTTTGCTGGGGTGGCTGTCCCCTTGGGGGATGGAGGTGTCTCCCCTTCTGGTGCCGTGTTCCCAGCTGGAGCCTTGGTGGGTACTGTCAAGGGTGTCTCTCCTTCCAGCTTGCTTTTGTTACCACTGGCCGGAGAGTCACCCCTTTTCCGTATTTGGTCCTCTTGGGGAGTGTTGGGGGGCCAATCACTGTCTTCCCCGCCGAATAGTGAGCAGATGGAGGCTATTACATCTTCATCCAGCGCCTCGGTTTGGTCCGCGGTGCTGTTTTCCTCCTTTTCTGTTGGGGAGTCGCCCTTTGGGGGAGCGGGGGATGGGTTCCCCGGTCTTCCTCCCTTGGTTCTGCCGTCCTGGGGTGCAGCTGGTTGACTGGGTTCTGCACTTTCCCCAGCTAGTGACTTAACGGCAGCTTTTTCCGCTGGGTTGCCCTCGTGGGGAGCGGTTGCAGGTGCTTTTCGGGGGGTCGCCGCGGGCTGCGGCCCTACCCTCCCGCTTTCTTCCAAGGTCGCCGCGCGCCGGGGCCCTACCTTGTTTCCTGGCGCCGTCTCGCCGGGAGATGCATCAGCTCCCTCACATAGGGAGTCGTTCGCAGTTGAGATGCTGCGCATTTGGGGTGACGTACCCCTCCTGCCTGGCATCGTGGCGGTTGCACTGGCCGCTGGCGTGGACCAAAGTGTAGTGGGGGAAAAGAAAACCCAGGGGAATGGAGGGGGAGGAGGGGGAGGAGCGGACTTTGGAGAAATTAGAGTTTTTGACTTCGGTGCTAGCGGGTCAGAGTGCCGCGTCGCAATTAAGAGAGAGAGGGGATAGGCATCCCTGCCCACAGAGGGGAGCAGAAACGAAGCACCCGCCCTACCCCACGTCACCCTACCCACTAACTTACCCCAACGGAAGCGAGAAAGAGAACCCTGTCTGCTCGATCCACTGGGAGAGCAGCGAAGATAGACAAAGTTTGGGCCTGGCAGGTCAGAGTGCTGCTCAGGCAATTAAGTGTGGAGAAATTAGACCATCCCCTGTCTCTAGAGGGAAGAGACCGGAACGAAGAAAAAACGCATGCAAAAAACAACAAAAGCAGGTCTCAACTACCAGCTAGTGGTGTTGGTCCCGAGATTCCAGTCTCCCTAAAAAAGCGGATCGGTTTCCGGGTCGGGGAAGGCGGCAGTAACCACGGGGTGCCACGGTTGGTCCTCCTGCATATAGTGGCTCAGGAAGGCCAGCCTCTCAGCATCTCGATGACACTTCAAGTCCGGCATTCCCAAGCCTCCCTCACACGGACGTTGAATACAGACCTGTCTGCTCACCCAGTGTCTTCCTCTGTCCCAAAGGAGCGAGGACAAGAGTTCGACAAGAGCTTTTAGGTGTTGTGCAGGCAGGGGAAGTACGGCCAGTCGGTAAAGGATGAGAGGAAAGACGTAAGTGGCGCACGCCTCAGCTCTACCCTTTAAGGAAAGTTTCCTAGGAAGCCACGAATTGACTGCAGCCTCCACCTTTGACCGTACCTCCAACCAATTCTTGTCAAGCTGGAGACCCGGTCCGAACCACACGCCGAGGATCCGGACCGGGCCATCTGTCCAGCTGAAGGGCGCAGGGAGGTTTGCGTTGCCACTCCATGCGCCCAACCGCAGTCCTACCGACTTGTTGCGGTTTATCTTGGCCCCCGTGATTCTTTCGTACAGTGTGAGTGCCTCCGACACGACCTCAATGTCTCTGAAGCCCGACACGAAGACCATGACATCATCGGCGAACGCGGATACCTTGGCAGCTGAGCCGCCAGGCAGAGCCATTCCGCGCAGGGCCGAATTTGCCTCCCCATGTCTCAGCTTGCGGAGAAGAGGCTCCAAAGCCAGGACATAAAGCAGGGGCGACAGTGGACAACCCTGACGAACCGACCGAGAGATAACAAAGGGTTTCGAGCGCTTTCCGTTCACTTGCACGACAGCCATGGGCTGTCGATACATTATGGAGATCCACTTGCAAAAGTCCGGTTTAAAACCGGCGGCCTCTAAGACAGATGCCAGGAAACGATGGTTGACCCTATCGAAAGCTTTGGACTGATCTAAGTTTATCAGCGCGGCTTCCGTGTCGTCATCTATTCCCCCCTCTAGGATCATGCGGATCAGGTGCAAGTTGTTCTGAATCGATCTCCCCTTCACAGCGTAGTTCTGTTCCGGTTCAACCAACTCGTCGATAACAACCTGCAGCCGATTCGACAGGACCTTGGCCAAAATCTTCAACTCTGTGTTTAGCAGAGTTATGGGCCTGTAGTCGTCTAATTCTTCCCCTCCATGCCCGTCACCTTTCTTCAGCAATGTGATCACTCCCTTGGTCACCTGCCCTGGGATGGATCCCTGAGCAAACCAATGGTTGAACATATCCGTCAGAAGAGGCAGAAACATGGGCGACAGCCTCAAGTACAGTTCGTATGGCAGACCATCAAGTCCTGGCGATTTGTCACAGCTGACCTGCTTCAGCGCAGTAAAGACCTCCCGCTCCGTCACCCGGCCCTCGCAACCAGCCGCTCTAGCCGCCTCGAGGCGGGGAGAGTCGGCCAAATAGTCGCTAAACTCAAGGACCGGAAGATCGGGCTGCTGCGTAAAACGCTTCTCGAAATGTTCTTGAAACCCCTCGCAGATCTCCCGAGTCGATTCCAGGGTGCGTTCATTCGGATGTTTGATTTTCGCAATGTATTTGTCCGAGCCACGCCTAGAAACCTCACGGCGCACGTCTGCATCAGAATTGACTGCTTCGTTGCCTATCTTTCTAAGCCTAGCTCTAACTACTTGGCCTTCGTAACGCTCGCTAGTCTCGCGTAGAAGGTCCTGCTTAGCTAGTTCCTGACTAACCCTATTACCCTCCCCCGTAGCCTGGGCTAGTTTCTGCTCTAGCTGCTTCTTCGTCTTGGCCTTATCTAGTGCGAGGCACTGGGCATACTTGACGGAGAAGCTTCTGATCTTGGCTTTGAGACCTAACCACCACTTACTCCCGGTAACCGCCTCCACTAGTGCCTTTTTAATCAATTCTCTTAACTGATCTTGGGAGTCTTGTATCTCCAGAAGGGAGGTGTTTAACTTCCAGTACCCCGCTAACTTAGGCCTATTTCCTAGCTTCAGCCGGGCCATAACTAATTTATGGTCCGTCTGGCCTAGCCAAGTGAACGTGGGACAAGATAAGAAGTCTACTTCGCCTCTCCTAACTAACATCCTGTCCAAATAGGTATTTGGATAGGAGGAAACGCTATTGGTCCACGTCCACATCTCCCGCTCCGGATGCTCGAACCGAAACCTGTCGACCAGACCGCATCTAGCCATCAGATCAGCCAGGCTGGACTCGCACCTCTCCGATCCTCTAACATCGCCTCCTACCTTATCTATCTCGGGGTCTAAGATGGCGTTCCAATCTCCTATTAGCACTACCCGCTTCCGACAATCTACAAACGCGTCAAGCTGACTGAAGAATGAGACCCTCTCACGAGCGGTGCTGGGCGCATGAACCGCGATCACCCGAAACACAGAATCTTTTACGGCAACATCGGCCACAACCAGCCTGCCCACCGCATCACTATGGACAACGTCGACCGTCGCCGACAGGGTACGTTTAACCAGCACGGAAACTCCCTTCCCCCGCGGGCTGCCATATGCTGAGAAAACCTCAAAATCTCTGGCCAGCACCTGACAGTCCACAGAGGAAATGAAATCCTGAATCGCAGCCACATCCACTCCCAGGGACAAGAGGTCGTGCCGGAGGCGAGCCGCCCGGCCCGGTGATCTCAAGCCCCTCGCATTCAAACTAGCCAAATTCAAAGCCATGGTACCTACCTTAGGGTGTGTCACACTCAGCTCCGAAGTCAGCTGGGGAGAGGACGCCGACGTTATGTGCCATGCTCAAAGTGGTCAGGTTTTTCATATCCTGACCTTCTCTCGCAATGCCGCCGACGTCCAAAGGATAAATTAATTTTATGGCCCTGTAGAGTGACGGATGGACCAACACGGGGACCCTTCCCTTGCATTGTTTTGACAGTTCATCAAGAGAAGGGTCATTTTTTTTTCACCAGTTCAATTCCTGGAAACGCCCCTTCAGCGGCCTGCAGCCTTGTCCACAAGTTGGTCTTGCAGGCCTCTGGAGTTCTGACAAAAGTTATTAGGAGTGGGGCGTCCGGGAAATTTGAGGGGATATTTACATCTTTCCCCTCTATCTGTTTGTAATCGAGCAGAGGTTTTAAGTTTTTCCTCTGCCGATGGGAAATGTCTGTGGCCACAGATAGAGGGTCTACATTACATAGTTCCTCAGGGGCAAGGACTTTTGGTCTGCAAGAGGCAGAGGAGTCTCTCCTCTCCCTCGGTTCATTCTTTTCATTTTCTTTTTGGGGTAGTGGCTCAGTTTGCCTTGGTGTGGGGACGGGTGTTTGTGTGGTGCCTGGTGTTGGTGTTGGTGTTGGTGTGGTGTCTGGTGTTGGTGCGGTGTTTGGTGTTGCTGCGGTGTCTAGTGTTGGTGTTGGTGTTGGTGCGGTGTCTGGTGTTGGTGTGGTGTCTCGTGTTGGTGCGGTGTCTGGTGTTGGTGTGGTGTCTGGTGTTGGTGCAGTGTGTAGTTTGGGGGTGGAAGTGGATTTTGTTGTTAGGGGTGGTGTATGTTCACAGGGAGTGGGGGCCACCTTTTCTTCCTCTTTTCTTCTTTTGTTTTTCTTTTTCATTCTTTCGAATGAACCGGGGAGAGGTGAGGTTGAGTTCCTCTCCCTCTCACTTGCGGATTCATCCTCAGAGGAGCAGTCTTTTCTCCGCTTGATCCCCGTCTCGATTGGTGTGGGGACCGTTGGTTGTGTCTGCTCCTCTATTTGCTGCTGCAGCTGTTTTTGTTGTTGCTGCTCTCGCTGGTGTCGTTGCTGCTACTGCTTCTGCTGCACTTGCTGATTTTGCTGCTGCAGTAGTTGTTGCTGCAGTTGTTTCCGCGGCATTGGCTGCGGTGGCTGTTGTTTTTGCTGCATTTGCAGAGGCTCCTGCCTCGATTTTTGGGCTGGTGGTGGGACGGTGGCAGAAGGGATTATGTGTTTCCGCTTTTGTCTCACTACCGTGCTCCATTCTTCCCCCTTGGCCTCCTGGGTGGTTTGGGTTTTCCTTGGAGCTGGGGTTGGTGTTGCAGTTGCAGGGGTTGTTGCCGCCTGTTTTGGTGCGGGCGTTGTCTCAAGGGTTGTGACCGCCTTTTGGGTTGTTGGATTAGGGGTTACCCTTTGGGGGCAACTCCTAGCCATGTGGCCCTGCTTTTGGCAGAACCAACAGTGTGGACGACGGCCCTCCACCACTACCGTTATGCTGGCGTCTTTGTATGTCAGCAGCGGTGGTATTGCTCGAAAACCTTCCCTCTTCAGCCTCATTGCTATTGTGTAGCAGCCCAGGTGAGTCCCAGTTTTTGACCGTACTGGGGTCACCTGTTCTACCTCACCGTACTGGCTGAAGAGGCATCCTAATACTTCCGCAGGTATTTGGGTTGGCACATTAAATACCTGCACCCGAGTCCTTCTCTTGCCCTGGTATTCGGGTGTTAGTTTGACTCTCCCATGCTTTATTTCTTGGAGGGAGAGTCTCTCCGCATCATCCTTGGTGGGTAGGAGGATGTCCCACACAGCGAAGCTCCTCTGGTACAGGTATAGTACTGGGATGTTAAGTTTGTGGAGAAGCCCCGCCATGTCTTCCTTCTTCATTCCTAGGAGCCGGTTTTCCGGTATATCGGAAATGGCAAAGGACAGGACTCTGCCCTCAATCGCCTCCCAGGCACCTGGTATGGGTTTTATATCTGCCCCCTCTATGTATTGTCTGTACTTTGTCAGGTACAGGTCTCTATACTCTTGAGGGGACAGTTGTTTTTCTACGGTCTTCCCCCACGCAGACCCTCTTGTTGGTGTTGGTATGGGGTCTTTAGTGGGGTTAGACCGTTTTTGGTCTTTTATGGAGGTCGCCCCTGCCTGTTTCTTGGCGACGCTTCCTGCCTCCCCAGATGTCCTGGTCAGTCCTTTTGTGGGAGTGTCACATTTTTGAGCGGCGGCTCCCTTTTTAGTGTCTTTTTCGGGAGCAGCTTCCCGTTTTGGGGAGTCGGCCTCTTGGGGAGCATGATCGTTTTTGTTTACTTTGAGGCCATCTGCCCCTTCCTCGTTTGCGAGGTCCAGGCGGTATGCCCCCTCATTTTCTTGATCTGCTCCCCTTTTGGGAGAGCAGCCCTCCTGGAGAGCGCTGTCCCCTTTATTGTCCTTTTGGTCTTGCACCTCCTCCTTTTTGTGATTGGAGTGAGATGCTACGACCGATTTTGGTTTTGCTCCCCTTTGGGGGGAGTCGCCCTCGGGGGGAGCTGTTGTTAAATTTTCCCCCTCCTTGGGAGCGTCCAATGGTGTCATACCCGGGCGGTACGCCCCATCAGCAGTTGTTTTTTCTCCTGTTGGGGATTCGTCCTCTTGGGGAGCAGTAGCCCCCTGGCAGGGGGTATCCATATTGGTGGGCCCCTGGCTGAGGGTATCCATATTGGTGGCCCCCGGGCTGGGGGTGTCCGTTTTGGGTCCCTCTTTTAAAAAAATCACTGAAAAAAGTGACGTGGAATCAGCGTCCAAAGTGGGGAGCCGACTTTGGCGCCAAAAAGAGGTGGCGCCAAAAGGCGGCAAGAGGGGTGATAGAACTGAGAGAGGGAGTGGAAGTTAGTGGAGGGAAGAGAGAAGGTGTTTCCGACCCTCCCTCGCGGGAAGGTCGTAAATTATCAGCTCGGATCCCCCGTGGGGGAGGGGGGAGAGCAGAGAAAGACAGACAAAGTGGGGGTGCGGACAGAACGCGACCCAAAAAGCTTGTCAGGTGTTCCGGGCACGAGAATGTGTCGCCAGAACAGCACTGCCTCGCACGATGTAGGTATCAGAACAGATACTACACTTTGAGATATTAAATCTTTTATTCATGTTAAAAAATACATTCAAAATTAACGTTGAACAAAAAACTCACTTTGATCTTGGCCAAAAGGCCAAGAAAAGCTTAAAAAGCTAAGAACTTTGATCTTAACGAAAAAGGCAAAGCACAAAAGTGTTACGGACGGACGGACCGACCGACTGACAGACCGACGGAGTGACTTATAGAGTTGCTTGCATGTGACTAAAAATAAAAATATCTCTAACATATTTCGAAATACTGACAGAAAAGTTTAGAAGAATTGACTTAAAAAAGTCTCATGTAAAATTTATTTGTTTTAAACTAAAAAATGAATAAATAATATGAAGTTTTCAACTTTCTATTTTGACACTGTTATTAATTATGGTAATGCAGTTACTTCAAGTTTTAATTAAATACATTTGAAAAAACAATAACTGTCTATCGAAAAATAAAAAAAATAAAAGCTCCAAAATATAAACATCCTCAATGTTCGAGGTAAAATTGTCCATTTTGAGACAGAGAAAATATTATGATGCTAGTTCTCTTGTACTTAGATGCTGCTATATCATGCGTCACTTCATTTTTCAGTTCACTAACCTTTTTCTCTCGGCAACCATGGTACAACTTAATGCTTGTGCTATTTGTAAGAATCAGGTACACATGAAGTTCAACTGCGAGATGATAATTTGTGCACAAAAAAAAAGTAAGACAATGAAAATGAATATTAACAGATGTGGATAGTATATTTGGATGGGGAAGCTATTTAGGTTATTCAGAAGTTTTATTACCTTAGTGACACCATTGGAACACAACAAGCAGCTGCTTTCAATGTTGTAGCAAGAGTTAGTCGTGGATGGAGTAAATTAAAAAAAACTCTATTACTAATCCAAGAAAGAGTTTATAAAACGTGTATGCAATGTGATGATATATGCATGTGAGACCTGGCCAGTGAGAGTTGAGGACATGTCTTGCATGGAGAGAAATGATATAAGAATGGTATGATATGTGTTTAAAGACAAGTTTAGATCTGATAACCTCAGAGGAAGATTAAATTTGGATAATATATAGAGATAAGTACAGAACATGAGACTTTGATTGTTTGGTATTGAAAGAATGAATAAGAGTTTTTAGATTAGTATATGTAGAACAATTGAGATATTAGGGTCATTTGACAAGAGTAACCCAAAGACATATGATATATGAGAGGAAATGGTGAGGATGGATTCGATAAAAAGAGGGATAAATACATTGCTAGAGATAGGTTAGTTTGGAAGTAATTTTCTAAAATCTGTCCAGCATCTACCAGAATTTTTAACAGACGTTCGATACAAAGGATAGGGGCAGCTGTGCATGTAATTGTGAGGTAAGGGTTGCGCAATCCCTAACCACACCTCTCCTCAATCGGCACTGTTTGAGTCCAGTGGCAAGGAGAAGTCCAGGACGACTGGAAACAATGCTGAGATAAGCAAAGAGCACATATAACACCTGGAAGTCCAAAATGGTCACCCATTTAGTACTGACCAGGTTCAACGTTGCTTAACTTAAGTGATTTAGTGGGAATCGGTGTCTCACCATAATTATGCTGCATCAATTGCCGTATCGTTTTTATTAAATCGGCCCAAATTATCTTTAACAGACTTTAAACTGAATATAATAGTGATGAAAAAAATGAATGGAAGTGCTTGGATTAGTAGATGTAGAACAGTTAAGGTAGCAGGGTCACTTGGCAGGGGAAGGCTCAGGAAAACATGAGAGGAAATGATGAGAATGGATCTGAAGGGAAAATGAATAAAGATCTGGTCAGAGATAAATTAATTTGGAAGCAGATTTCTAAACTTCGCCCAACACATGCCAACATATAAAACGAAAGTTAAACCGATGCTGCTGCTGATGATGATCTTATGTACACTTTTATACCAATAATGAAAAAAACTTTGGAAAAGAAAAAATCAAGATAAACTTACCAAATATCACATGAAACATAAATTTTCTATGATTCTTTAGGAAACTGGATGGTCATTTCTCATTGAAATTTAATAGAAAACAAAACTAAAAGATGTAATAACATTTAATGCAGGTATGTAAAGACATGATTAGTTTGGTAAACGTCCATGTAAGTAGAGTTGACTTTTCTAAGTAGAAATCATAGGTGTCCTAACTAGCGTCATAGAGACAGGAAGTCGTTAAGCTGACGTGTCGGATGGGGAAAAGAATTTCCATCCAATTAAACCGGGGGGGGGGAGAGAGAGAGAGAGAGAGAGAGAGAGAGAGAAATGGGTTTATATAGCTGCTGCCTTTTTCCATAGGGGAAGGCATTGGGTCGTTTATGCGTATACATGTAATAAAGAAAGGATATAACACAGAGATTTTTAAAACACGTGCATTTGTGATGTTTCTTTATTAACGAAGTGTGTATATTGTGAGGATTGAAGAACATTCTAGCTATGCTACAGAGGTAGTTTGAGCTGATTTAATAAAAACGATTTTAGAATTTTACAAAAAAAAAAAAAGAAGAAAGGATAAGAAAAGAAAGTTTCCAGTAAAACAATTTTTTGCTCAGGAAACATTTCTCCCCCCCCCCAAAAAAAAAAAAATTTCAATAAAATAAAATTTGCCCATTCCATAAACTTTTGATGGAAGATTGATTTAAAAAAAAAGATCTTTTTTTATTTTTTGAATTTATTTTACAAAGGAGTCACCACTTATCAAGGCCCGGAGGCCACTCAAGGATAAGGGTTAATGAGTATGAGGTAGTGAATGGGACAATATCATAGTAATCGTTAGTAGTGGAAATTTGTTAAATTAAATTACTGAAGGGGACAGCTCACCAAGAACTTGTTTACGTTGGACTTGAAGACGACCATATTGCAATCAGCTGGAAAGCAGGGCAATGAAAGAGAGTTCCATAGGCGTGCAGTTCTTAGAAAGAAGCTTTGTTCATGGAATCTACATTTAGGTTTATGCACAGATAAAGAGTGAGAAATTATTGATAGTATTTTCAGCTAGACAAATGCTTTTTGTGAAAGTTTAGCAAGGGGGGACCATAGATTGGAGATCAGACGAGCACTTGCCATGAAAATAACGATAGAGTAGACAGGCTTGCAACGTCTCCTCTGTGTGAAAGAGGTTGCAGGGAAGAGAAAAGGGCATTGCTTACTAGACTACAAAGTCTATTTTGAACTTTGTCAAGGAAGGATAAGCAGCTCCTACTCAGATATGGCAGCAATATTCCATCCTAGGACGTACTTGGCTCTTATACAGGCAGAGAATTGCATTGGCAGTGAGATATCTACTGGAGTGGTAGAATGATCCCAGCGACCTTGGCAACATATTTGATGTACGTGTTCCATTTCAGATCAGAAGTAAGTGTCAGACTCAGAAACTTGTCAAAACATGGAGTCTCCCTAAGACGAGAGCCATTCATTTCAATTGATGCCAGACGGAGATCAAAGTGTTAATGATGTAAAGATAGAAACATGAGTAAAGATAGAAATATGATTTCAGATGCATTAAGCCACTATTTTCCCATTGCATCACACGCTTAAGATGAGCGGAGAGAGAACCAGAGAATCTTTGAAATGTTGCCATAGATGGTAGTGTCGTCAGCATAAATGTCTACAAATGATTTAGGATGTGATTTGGGAGATCATTGATGTAGATTAGGAAGAGAGTTGGATCCAGGATGGACCCCTGAGGTACTTCAGGATTAATACTGTGAGCTTCTGATTTCTATTCATCAACAACTACTGTGGTTACTGAGTAGTACTTTTTTCAGGTGTATTTTGTCGAACTCGAGGATGTTTCTATTGAACTCGGGGATGTTTCTATTGAACTCGGGAATTTGGACAGAATTTCGAGAGGAACCTTTTTTTTTTTCTTCACGGGGGCAGCATTCTCTTGTTCCGTTAACCATGACTGGATAGATGTCCTAAGTAATTCGCAATGGTATATACATTTTTTTTTGGTCGCCCACACTGAGAATTGAACCTTCAACATTTAGGAGAATATCACTTTTACAATTGATTTTTCCAAGTACTTTACCTACTGCGCCACAGATCCTTGAGGACAGTTGAATTTTTAAACTAGTGGTTAGCATATAGGCTTATACTAGACTTTAGAAGAGTTTGGTCTTACGTAGGCTGCAAATTCTTTTACGATTTCGAGAGGGATTAACGGAAACCCTTGAAATGGGTTTATATTGAAAAAATTTTGGTGTAAATAGTATGGATCAGTTCGTAGGAAGCATGAATTTTTTTTGTCAGGCTAGTTTGAGACTGAAATGTCTGGAAATTTCCCCCACATACGGAAAGGCAGACTGTATTTATAATGACAAAAGAGCAATAATGCTTTGAAACTTAGGAAAGAAAAAAAACAATAAATAGAATGCCACAGTTACGTTACGGATCAAGAAGGGTTGAATTGTTAAATAATTGTAATCCCAAATGGGAATCATAGGATTGTAGCGAACTACTACTATGATGCTGCTACGGTATGCTTCCCTTATTTCTCTCTTTCTCCCTACTCTTCTACTTTTCCCTTCCTTTCTTCTCTCAACGTCACCAGAGGTCTCAGCCAATCGGAATAGAGCCTTGTAGGGAGATACAAAGAAGAAATCTCTCTCAGACATGCGGGAACGATAGAAGCAGCAACTGCGACGGACCAGTTTCCCTGCGTAAAGACTTTTATTAAAGAAATGTACCATCCACTTTGTACTCTATATCTTGGAAACCTTTATAAAACATCATCAATCCTAAAGTCTCGTTGCACTTAATTATAACCGATGTTTTCTTTTCCACAACCGTTCTTTTTCAGCACTCTTATTCTCTCTCTAATGTCGGAGGTGCCCCAAAAGGGGGACCGACCGAAATGGTGACCCTTTTTCAAACGTCGTTAAAATTTATGGTAACCGCCATAATTTGGTGAGCGCTCGACGTGCGTATATACACGCAATCTTCAATGAACAAAAAATAAACAAAACAAAAACAAAAAAAACCCAAAATGATGAGAACGTGACAGAGTAAAATAAAAAGAAAAAGGAAGAAAAGGCCTTTCTTAAACTACAGCAAAACCTTACAAAAAAGTATATATAAATCCGCTTTCCAAGAAATGCTGATAATATATATACTTTTGCTATTTTTGTGAAACGGTTTACGCTAAATAAGGCTAAAACAAACAAACAAGAAAAATAAGCAGTAAAAAAACAAGCAAAAAAAAAAAAATAAAACCTTTTTTACGTGATTCTCACCAAATAAATGACTAAAATAAAATCTGGTCTAAATACTATTCTGCAACAATAAAAAAAAGTGACTTTAAGAATCAATACAGAATCCCAAATTTCATTCTGAAACACACACTCACACGTACACAGAAAAAGGAACCTTCCAGACGCACGCGTGTGAAGCCAATTTTGGAACACGTGTGGTCACACACCCGCACACACAAAAAAAGGAACCTTCTAGACGCACTTGTGTGCAGCCAATTTTGGAACACGTGTGTGCATCGACAAACTCAGTTTTTTTTTCTGTAAGAACATTGACTATATATTCACACACACACACACACACACACACACACACACACACACACACACACACACACACACACACACACACATATATATAGTAATTTATAAAATATATATGTCGGTTAAGCTACACTGAATATTCCGCGTTTCATCCTCTAGGACTCTTCAGGCTTATGCGTGAATTTTGTGGTTGTCTGTTGTTTTTATATACTTCTATTGAGATCTTAGTTAGCTTTCTAGTATCCACCGCGCCCTTCCTATCAGCCAATGAACATGCAGTTATCGGACAAAGGCCCATTTGACCCCTGGTTGATCTCTTCCTTTGTGTGTGCTCTATTTAGCCGGGATATCTAGTTTCTTGATCTGTTTTAAATCTAGGTTAGTTTTTTTTATGTTAGTTTATATATATATATATATATATATATATATATATATATATATATATATGTACATACATATATGCACATATATACATATATATATACATACACATATGTGTGTATTCGGGTTTTCTTTCGCAAATATTGTGGCCTCGTAAACTACGCTTTTGGTTAGACATTTATTTTGAAGTGGGCAAAGTGTGCAGTGTCTACAGTTGCATTTATCTTGTTCGTTATTAGTATTTTTATTTCTAGTATGGTTGTTCTTGTCCGGGGTTGGTTTATTATTATTATTATTATTATTATTATTATTATTATTATTATTATTATTATTATTATTATTATTATTCCTGTTAGTGTTTGTTTTATTTTTGTCATGGTGGCTATTTTTTATTGTTTATTTTGTTGTTGTTTACATTGTTTGTTTTTTTTAATATTTTGTTATTATATGCTTTATCATCTCTAAATTTTCGCAGCAGCTGTAGGATAACTTTAAGGTATTTTTATTGAAAATTTTGTGTAAGGGGTTAGTTGCGGGAAAATGTTTTTCAATAAGATCTAGAAATTTCTTGCCAAGTTTTGTTTTTAACATTTGATTGTATGGGGCCGTATACCAAATTATAGTTCTTTTTCTTCCATTTTTAATTTTATTATAGTTATTTGTGTTTTTTTGCTTATATTTGGTATCGATATTTTTGTATCCACTATTTTTAAGGGCTGTTTCGTAGATATTGGTTGACCTGTTAAATGCATTTTCATCGCTTGAGTTATTACTGAGTCTATTTACGATCGAGTTAGGAATCTGTTTTATATCACCATCAATTATAAAAAAAAGATTCCTAACTCGATCGTAAGTAAACTCAGTAATAACTCAGGCGATGAAAATGCATTTAACAGATCAATCAATATCTATAAAACAGCCCTTAAAAATAGTGGATACAAAAATATAGCAGAGTTTTTTATCTGGCTTTCAAAAACCAGATATTTATTTTCGTTATGTTGACGACACTTTTTGTCTGTTCAACAATGAAACGGAAGCAGATACCTTTTTTGCATTCCTTAATAATATTCACCCAGTTCTAAAATTTACTATAGAAAAGGAAAGTAATTCTTCCCTTCCTTTTCTAGATGTACTGGTTTGTAAAACACCTTCCGTTTTTTTTGACTTCCATCTACCGCAAACCTACATTCACTGGTCTTTACACACGTTGGGACTCTTTTTGCCCCACTAAACAAAAATATAATCTTATCAACACCCTTATCCATAGAGCGTGTATGATATGTTCAGAGAACAAATTAAATGATGAAGTCAAATTTATTACCAAGACTCTTTGCAATAATGGTTTTCCATTGCAAATTGTGGAATCTACAATTAGAAATAAAATTTCTAATTTCAATAAAATTAAACAGGCATCTGTCGACAAATGTCCTATCTACCTACGCCTACCTTGGCTAGGTAATATTAGTGAAAGATTTGCCAAGCAAATTTCTTCTGTCGTACAACAATGTTACTTTGCATCAAATACCCGTGTTGTTTTTTTCTTGTAAACTCATTTTGTCTCCAATTTGTAAAGACCCCCCAATAACAATTCTATTATTTATTTATTTAAATCTAGCCGCGGTGTGCGCTACGTTGGGCGGACGTCTCAAAGATTAGATAATAGGGTAAAACAACATGTTCCATCCAAAATTCGAAATGGAAACTACCTACCTTCGGACGTTTTGAGCAATACCCATGGCTCATCTATAGGAGAGCACCTTATAAATAATCGTATTTGCGCTTCGAATTTTAGTGCGGACTTTTTTTTCCATCCTTAGCAAGTCGCACTCTCTTTACCATCTCAAAATTCTAGAAACTATATATATTAAGACTCTGAGACCTTCTCTTTGCAAACAAAAAGAGAATCTTTTAGGGCTTAATCTAGTTTCTATTTAATAATTAACCCCTCTTTTTTATGCATATATTTCCCCCCTACTTTTTCATCTCCGATTCATTGTTCCCCGCGTTTCTTTTTAAAACGTAATTAAGCTCGATTTTAGCTCTGTTGAGCGAGCTTCGAAACCGGTCAGCTGACGCATTCATTTTTATTTTTTAATTTCACACTCTAAAATAATGTTTTCGAACAAGTTTAAATTTGGTCTTTACATAGCCATAATAAAATGTTGTACCCCGCAAAAAATATTTATATATATATATATATATATATATATATATATATATATATATATATACACACTCTCACACACACATATATGCAGGTATGTGTAACGTATTCGTTTTTATTATATCATTTAAGTTAATTACAGTTAACACCAACAAAACTATTGTATATATAGTCAAATAAGATAATAAAATTACAAATAAATAACACCAAACATTTATTTATTATAAACTGTTCAAAATAGTTATGCATTTATTAATTTTGACAAAGAAAATACAATTCAAAAAAACAAAAAACTCCAAAACTAGTTGTTTTTAATTGTTACTTACGAGAGTCTATTAGTATTTATTTGCTTCCCCATAAAAAAACAAAACAAAATGTGACACAACGCTATTTTTAATGTGGAAGAAACCCAGCTCCGCCAAAAGTGGCACTCTGGAAGTAGACAAAAAAAAAAAAATGCCTCAGGAAAGAGTGTTTCCCTTCCATTGACCAAGTACAAATTAATTTTAGTACAGTATCAGAACAGATACTACACTGTGATCTTAGCCCTCAAATAGTAATTCATCGAACTATTTAACAAGATAATGATGCGCTTGTTTTTAGTAAGGTGATTGAAAATAAACACTAAACACTAGAAACTGGTTAGCAAATTATCTAGAAATTAAAGTAAAACCATTTAAAGTCAACCTAATATTTCTAGTTTAGATACATCTTTAGAAGTGTCAGAAATCGCCATTAAAAATGCGTGATAAAAACTTGAATAATTAGACTTACTATTTTCCGAAGCCTATGACTACTTGAAAAATGTAATTTAAACCCTAATTTTTTCTTCAATAAAAGGAGCAAAGACAAAATTGTAAGAATGATAACAAGTTTAATAGCAAAATATGTAATATTTGTTTTTTTTAATCGGTTTTCTTTTAAAAAGAAAGATTTCAAGAAAATTAACGAATTTTAACTTACTTCGAATATAATAAATATATATAAATTCCAAAAATCACTTATCTATAAAAATACTAATCAATGGGTACTTCCATTCTTCATTGTTAAGAATTTATCCATAGTTATATTTTATATTCCATATACCTTTTAAATAAAATATTTTTTTAAGCAAGGATTCAAAAATACCGCGATATCAGATGGTCACAACTGGAAGAAAGGGGAGACAAACGTCTCCCTTTCTTTCAGTTGAGAACTTCGGTGGCCTAAAAGCGCCAGAATTAATCTCCCCTTTCTATTTATGGTATGTTTTTGCTGTAAACAAAAGTTAGTCTATGGGCCACCGTAGGTAAAAAATGATCACATTTCACTTATCAGTTTTTGCCGTTTAGACAAATTCCACTCGACCAATTTTCCACTTTTATAATTCTCTTAAAGAAATACATGAGTTTTTGATTTAATGTATTTTATTTCTTCTTTATTTTTTTAAATCTAAAACACAAACAGACATTGAATGAAGCAGAAAAAATTGTTGTAGGTGTTCAATCTTTTCAGGACAAAATTTAAAAAATGTGAGGATTCACTTTAAAAAAAATCAACGTGTTTTTTTAAAAAAGGGTTTTAAACTTTTGACTTGACAGGTAAATTTGCACAAAACTATTTTTTTTTGTTTTAAATTAGACTATTTTATTTATTGATCGTTTATCTTCAATTTGTGATATATAAATCTGAGGTGAGAAAATTAATTATTTTCATTTTAATAGACATTTCAAAATAGGGGGTTGAATTAAAAAAAAAAAAACGTTTGTCTATAATATTATATATTAAGTATTCAATTTATTGGAAAGAGCATAACATTTTACATTAAACCTGCAAATATTGTAAAAATTGAACCAATAGAAAAATTTTGATAGATTTTTAAATTGAAAAAAAATCTAACTCGTAAAATTCAATTCATTTTATTAATTTAATTCATTACTTAGAAAAAATGGCTGTATGAGCGCGCGCAGGCACTTTGTAAACACTGTTTTTTTTTTTAAATAAAAAATAATATTTTTATTATTTTTCCAAAAACCTTAATAGTTTATTTTGGAAGTATATTCCATAAAGAAATTAAACAAACGAGAAATTACGATTTTTAAAATATTTTATTCGTAGTTTTGTGTTCAGGGTGTCAAAAATTCCCCCCAAACTCTGACACACCTCATACATCTTGCTTGGCGTTCAGATCATATGCATATCGACGCTTGATGAAATACATATACCAAATTTCGAATAAAGCGCCGTTGCCACATACATAAAAATATTCCAATTATTGTACAAATAGTAAATAGCTTTACTTACGAATGATATACTTTCTCCCAATGCCACTAGCAGTCACGTTTAGCTCAGAATTAATTTTTGTATTAATTGTTTTATTACGTCGTATTGGACAAATAAATAAAGTAGGCATCGAACAATCAGTTGAAATCATAAATAAATAAGTGAATAATTAAATAAATAAAATAATTAAAAAAAATGCGGAAAAAAGTTTTATAATTGTCAATATTTTCTTGCTGATATTCAACGCATACACTGCAAACAAGAACTTCATTTCTCCCTCTCTGTCTTTCTTTTTTCTTTTCCTTTGCCTTTTCTCTTTCTTTCTTTCTTTCTTTCTTTCTCCAAGGAATAAATCTAGTCTACACCAGAGACTAAACGAGACTAAACTGTATTTCAAACAAAAACCACCTAATCTTTTTTTTCCTTTTTTTTTTAATCTTCGATTTTAGCTGCGAAACGGGGATCTCGCGTCTCGTTCTGGTCGAAATAACTTTAAAACTATTTATAGTAATTTCTCTCGATTTCTTGAATGCAAAAAACAAAAAACAACCCCCCCCAAAAAAAACAAACAAACAAACAAAAAAAAAAAACGCTGTTTTCTTTCGGCTCCACAGTTACTAACTTGATCTGAAATGAATTAATATTGCAGTAAATTGCTTTATCCTAACCAGAGTATGTAAGGTTTAGTGCATCTTCAGTCCTTCTCTAACAGTTTTAAGAGTTTTAACTAATCAGTCATCCAAACAGAGAGGCAAAAAAGACAACTTTACTTCATATAATAAATCAAAGTATATCACAAATATTTATGATAATCAAACTAATAGTTACGGCTGACCCAAATAACTTAAGCTTTTGCCGTGATACAATGAAGTTATTGATGGCGTTTTAAATAATTTAAATAAGAGAAAGGTTTAGAAATTATAAATTTTACAATCCGTTCAGTGCATTTTTTAATACATTAGTGTCGTCATCATGACTGCGATAGCGAGGATAAGTACGTGCTCGAAGTCTGCAAAATGTGTTATGTAGCAAACAGATTCGCTATATATGTTCAAAGGGAAATAACTCAACCAAATTATTTTAAGTTTTAAAATTACGCTAGATCTAAAGAAACACCCTTTTTAGCTAGATCTAAAGGAACACCTTTTCGCTCACGCAAACAAATGGTGGAATGTTTACTGCATGCTTCGTCTCAACGGGGACTAATTTTTGTCTTCTCGCATATGGATACAATAAACAGGCCAGGAGCGTTGTAATTTCGATTATAAATGCAGTACGCGGGGAAAATCAAATTAGTTTAGTGAGGAACATCTGTCCTCCTAACTCCATCGCGAGATGTAAAAAATTATTTACCAGGAAATACGCATGCTTACCAAGGGATTTCTATTTTCACAAGTAGAAATGAACGACTTTCTCTAAATCTTTCTTTTTATCCAGACATATGGTTTATACACAACCGTCTACATCAAAACATTTCTAAGCCTACTCTAATATAAAATATAACGAATTTTAATTCTATATTGATGAACATCAACCTTACTGATTTCGTAACAGATTACCATGCAAAAGCAAGTTAATACCCCACTTCATTAGTAATAAAAAAAAACTACTGTGTTAAATAAAACTATTTTTTAAATATATATAAATGTCATGTTTGAGTGGATTGCTATTTGTTGATGTTATTCTTGAGTGTTGCATTTTATTTTATTTTTTTTTATTGCAAAAGATTCTATGATATTTAAATGAATATTTAAGTGACATCGATGATATCCTCCTTTATAGTTGAGAAAAGTTCGGTAAAATGCGCGTGAGACATTCTGTAGAAATGCATTGTGGGAAGTCTTCTAAAATTTGTTGTTTCAAAGCAGCTGCGTCTGATCACTGGAAGGGCTCGGAAGATTAGATGGTCGTGGTTATGACTTTAATAAAGTACCAGCAACCCTTTGCCCGTGAAGGTTTTCCCTTTTTGGTGTCTGTAGCTTCGCCGCCTCTTATATATACTTGCTCATCACGTAACCAGCGTTACCTTTCATTATTAGGCTTTGTTATTTCTCTGGCTTATCCAGTTATCAAAATCCAAACATTTGAATTCTGATTGTAGTTACTCGCCTAACAGTTCAGTACTTTTTGCTGTCTAAACGCGTACTGCTTTTCTTGTTATGGAAAAATAAGTAAAGAAAGGCAAGAAGGAAAGAAACCGCGAGAGAGAGAGAGAGAGAGAGAGAGAGAGAGAGAGAGAGAGAGAGAGAAAGAGAGAGAAAGGTAGCATCTTAACAGATCAATTGGTATCTCATCTTCACGCGTTCAATACACTATAAGTTTAAATAAAGAATATACGGCTGTACTTCGAAATTAATAAGTTGTATCGTCATTCTTCCAACGACCTCCCCCAAATAAAACAAAACAAAAAAAAAAGAAACAAAAAAAACACTCCCTAAAAAACAACAACAAAACAAAACAAAAAAACAAACAAACAAGCAATGCAGCTAATGACGAATTTGATTTCAAAGTACAACCATATATTATTTATATTTGTTCAGGTGCAGGTTAACATAAAAAGTTTATAAAACGAAACCTGATTTTACTGCATCCAAGGAAAGAAACTTAAGTCACTAATTTTATTTAAAAAAAGGAAACACCAAATAAATAGTACACGTTGAGAAGAACGTCGTATACACCCTCTTTTCAAAATATGCTCCTTGTGTTGTTCATTTAAAAATAAAACCAGAAATAGCAAAGAAGGTGGGTTCTCTATCGAGCTAGAAGACTACTCATACCTGAGAGTATCCTGTACCTTTACAAGGCCACCATTCATCCATGCATGGAGTATTGTTGCCACATCCGGGCTGATGCATCTACCACTAACCTCTCCCCTTTGGATAGGGTCCAAAAAAGAGTTTTCAATATAATAGGCCCCACTTTGTCAACTAAGCTCCAACCCCTGCCCCATCGCCGCAATGCTGCATCTGTGTGCCTGTTTTACAAATACCTTAATGGAATGTGCTCTGATGAATTCGTTGCACTTGTGCGCCCTCGACGTACATATCCCCGGCAAACCTACTTAGCAACAAAATCTCACCCCTTCGCTGTTGAGGTCCTTTATTACCAGAAAGCTTTCTACTCTTATAGTTTTACTCTCGAACAACTAGACTTTGGGATTCTCTTCATGCTGCCTGCTTCCCTGGCTATACTGATATGCAGAAGTTTAAATGTAACGTAAACAATACCTTGTTAATAAACAATTTGATAAAATAAAACATTTAATATAGAAAAAACATTTGATAAAATGAAACACTTGATAAAGTTAAAGATAAAAAAATGAAGCATTTAATATAGAAAAACATTTGAAAAACTGAAACATTTAATAAAATAAAACATTTGATAAAGTGAAACATTTGATAAAATGAAATATTTAATTCAGTAAAACATTTAATTCAATAAAACATTTGATTAAATAAAACATTTGATAATATGAACAATTTGATAACATAAAACATTTGATAAAAGAAAAAATATAAAATGAAACATTTTATAAAAGAAAAAAAAATGATAAAATGAAACATTAGTCAAACGAAAAATGTAATAAAATGAAACATTTTACAGAATGAAAGATTTGATGAAATGAAATATTTGATGAATGAAATATTAATAAAATGAAACGTTTGATAAAATGAAAAAATTGATAAAATAGAATATTTGATAAAATAAAGCATTTGATATTATTCAGCATTTGACAAAATTAAACATTTAATATAATGACACATCATGAAGTGAAACATTTGGTAAAATGAAACATTTGATGAGATAACATATTTAACGAAACATATGATGAAGAAAATATTTGAAAAAAATGAAATATTTGATAAAATGAAAAATTCGATATAGTTAAACATTTAATAAAAGGAAACATTTTTAAAAATTAAACATTTGATTAAATCGAATATTTGATAAAATGAAATATTTTATAAGATAACATATTTTATAAGATGAAATATATAATAAAAGGAAATATTTTTAAAATGAAATATTTGATAAAATGAAACGTTTTATAATATGAAGCATTTGATAATTTAAAACATTTTATAATATGAGACATTTGATAAAGTGAAACATTTGATAAAGTGAAACATTTTATAAATTGAAACATTTGATGAAATAAAAAAAATATATAAAATGAATATTAGATAAAATGAAATATGTGAAAATATGCAGCATTGGATAAAAAGAAACCTTTTAAGAAATAAAAATCTTTTAAAATGAAATATTTGTTAAAATGACACATTTGATAAAATGAAACATTTAATAAAATTAAACATTTAAAAAGACAAAACATTTGATAAAAAGAAACATGGAATAAACGAGCATTTGATAAAGTAAAACTTTCTACTTAGATGTGAAACTGCGCCTTTCTTTTGAATTCCAACGTTGATATGATGATGTCTAAGAATATTCCAATAACCAAGAATATGAGGGGCGCTCAATAAGTAATGCCCCTGACCCACTTCCAGTTGTCTGATCTAGCTGAAATTTTACATGTGCAATGATTTATATCTCTACAGGTTATGTGGCAAATTACGGCTCTAAACTAATTGTGGTTTCTGTTTTACAGGTGTTTGAACTGAGTCAGGTGTGAAATGGAGCCTGTTGAATGTCGAGCAGTGATCCGGTTTTTGTATTTGAAAGGACGCACACCACAGGAGACGTTTCATGAAATGAACGAAACTTATGGTGATAATGCCCCATCATATGACCTTGTAAAACGCTGGCATCGTGAATTCAAACATGGCCGGAAGTCTGTGGAAACAACTCGCAGACTTGGTCGCCCCCTTCTGCCATTGATGAGGCATCTGTCCGTCAAATTGAGGCTGCCATTTTGGAAGATCGGCGCATTACTATTCGCCAAACAGCCCAAAATGTCAAAATTAGTACAGGGTATGTATAAACTATCATTGCATATGCATAAGGTGTCAGCCAGATGGATTCCCAGGTTGCTCACACCATTCCAGAAGCGAGAACGCGTCGAGTGCTCGAGGATGAATTTAAAGATGTGCCAAGAAGATGAGTCCAAGTTTTTCAAAAGACTGATTGCACAGGATGAAACCTGGGTCCATGACGGAGTAGTGATGACAGATTTCCTGGCAAAGGGTACCACAATTATAGGAGCCTATTATGCTTCACTTTTGAGGAAATTAAGGGAAGCTATCAAAATAAAGAGGCGGGGCAAGATCAGCAAAGGTACCCTCCTCCTGCAGGACAACGCTCCTGTCTACAACTCGTATGTCGCCAGATCAGAAGCACGGGCGTGTGGTTATGAAATCCTCCCCATCCTCCCTACTCTCCTGATCTTGCACCCTCTGACTTTCACCTCTTCCCAGCCATGAAGTTGTTTTTGAAAGGAAAGCGTTTCCCAGATGATGCAGCCTTGATTTCTGAAGTCACGTCGTGGTTGGAGGACCAACTTGGGGTGTTCTACAAAAACGGTCTTCAGAGATGGGAGAAATGCATAACTCTGGGTGGTTCCTATGTAGAGAAAGACTAGTAACTGTGCCAAGTTCCTCTACTGCTATGGGAAGTGGGTCAGGGGCATTACTTATTGCACGCCCCTCGTACACTGCGCCTGTTTAATAATATTACGTATATGAAATAAGGCAAAAAGCTAAAAGTACATTAGCTTATCACACTCGTTTTTGTGGAATCCTTAGAAGTATTTTGTAGAATCTTGCTTGGGAAACGCTACGTTATATAGACGAAGAAAAACAAATAAATTAGATGAAAAAACAAAAACGAAAAATATAACAGCGACAGACAAAACAATGTGAAAAGGATACAGCGAAAAAGTCTAGGAAATAAGAAATATACGTAACATGCCATTCTATCTGTTCCCTTAGGACAATTTCATCATCATCATCATCATCATCATCATCATCATCATCATCATCATCATCATCATCATCATCATCATCATCATTTAATTATTCTTATATAGAAGTAAAGTCATTTATGTTTCAATCTAATTTTCAAACGTGATGTGTAAACATATGTATATAAATTAGATGAGAGTTACTCTTTCTTGAATACTTACAGAGACATTAAGAACTATTACATATTGGGTGAATCAACATAGACTGAGAGTAAGCGAGAGTAATAGCTGAGAGAGAGAGAGAGAGAGAGAGAGAGAGAAAGAGAAAGAGAAAGAGTGAGAGAGATTGACTTGTTCAGTTGATTGTAAATTATAGCTGATTAGAACAATAGCATTTTTATAAACATAACTCAATCCCAAAACTAAGGTATATTTTACCATGCATTTTGTGGCATTAGAGTAAAAAAAAAAAAAAAAAAAGCCTTAGAGGAACAAACATTTATTAGCTCACATTTAGTATAATGATAGATTATGGTCTTCCGGAAATAAGACGAATCTGCTTTCCATAAATAAATGCGTATAGGATGATGATCAAATTAAAAATATCGTTTATAACATTGATTAATTAGATTTTAAAAGAAACTTTCGTTGAACAAACTTCAGTGTAGATATACCGAGCAAGAGTTTGTTTTGGTAATGTCATTACTTAATAAAAAGAAACGCCGCCGATCACAAAACTAAATAAACAAATAAATGAATAAGCGAAGATGAACTTCTAATTTAATTCCTTCGTCGGAAATTAATAACATTTTTTTTAAAACAGCCTTTATTGAAAATAAATTAAACAAGTTGTGAGTAGGAAAATTTTGGAAGAGAAAAGAAAAGGGGAAGGACGAAAACGAGGCTATAGATAATGGCTGCTCTTCAATAATGCCAGATACTTCCGGTTGCTGTCTCATGTCGTCCATGTCTTTTGTTGCCCTTTTCAGAATTTAACTCTACATTTTTGTTGTTGCTTTTTTCGTTTGTCCAGCGCCCAAAATTTATTTTCTTATCAAGACTAAGGATATATTTTCGTCTTGCTAAAACGTTATGTTTCATTAGATGAAAACTCACTGAAGCGAGTTTGAAAATATGATCTTCTTCGGCAGATGAGCACTTCTTAGTTTAAGTATGTTCATCTCATGTTTTGTATAAAATAATAATAATAAAAAAAAAATAAGGGATTTATTTTATTTTATTTTTTTTTTTTACCAGGAAAAGGGTCTTCAGCTTTTCATTCACGATAAGTCGAGTCGAATCAAGCGAATCTAACGTAAAAACTTAACGAAACTATTTTGGGTTGTAAGAAAACAAAAAGTAATTATTTGTTAAAAAAAAAAAAAAAAAATCGTTCTCAGCCGAGAGAAAGATTGGCATTTGAAAACTTATGAATATGTGTATAAATCGAATAATTTAGGGTTATTTGTTGTTTTTAATTTCGAACGCACATAAAAGAATAGTTTCTATGTAATCGTATTACATGTAACATCCATAACCTATCTATATCTATATAAAGTGGAGTTTTTTTTATCACACTTATATTGATATTAAAAACCTACTTTTTCTATTGGTATTTAGTTGCTTCCACACAAAAGCAAAATGTGACACAAGGTCATTTTTAATGTTGGGGTTACCAGCTCCGCAAAAATAAGCACTCTGACTTAGTATAGAAGGGTCGCCCCTACATTGACTTAGGGACAAATTTACTTAAATGTATAAAAATTATTAAAACGAACTTCTTAATATACTCAGTCATGGATATGCTAGCTACTAAATCAAAGTTAACTAAGTTGCATATTCCTGTAAGAAAACGAATTTCATTAACTCATTCATTAATTCATTTTTATGGTTCCTTCTGGGATAATTGGTTTCATGTAACTATTACACTCAGTTCTATTTATGCATATGTTTTACATCGTGTATATTGCGTAGCATTTAAGATAAAAGGTTCTAGGAAACACACACACACACACACACACACACACACATATATATATAAACGTTTTTTTTTTCTCTGACACTGATATTAAAAGCCTATTTTTTCCATTTAAAAATTATTAAAACGAACTTCTTAATATACTCAGTTTTGCATACACAGGCGACTACATGAAGGGTTACTAATTTGCATATTCCTTTGAAACACAAGCGTTAATTACTTATTCAGTTTTTATGGTTTCTTATCAGATTATTGGTTTCATTTCAATATTATGCTCATTTCTATTTATACAGTTTCTACATTCTTATAATTGAATAGAATTTATAATTAACACGTTCTAACTCACGAATAGAAATATATATATATACTAGCAAAAGTACCCTTCGTTGACTGGGTTCAAAAATAGCCTACAGAAAATGGACTCTGGTTTATGAAAGTACTAGCGAGGGATACCCGGCGTTGCCCGGGTGTTTGTAGGTGTGTGTGTGAAAAAACCCCGAAATGTGAAAAAAAACAGGTGCCCGTGAAAAAAACAAAAAAAAACGAAGCCTTAACGCGCAGTTGGAAAATAGTAAAGTGTGAAAAAAAACAGGTGCGCGTTTTTGATTGATGTGACGGCGATAGGTATTCAGCAGTTAGTATTTTGTGCGGGACAGTTTTTAATGAG